>NC_044925.1:25888248-26177633 GCF_003576645.1 Ipomoea triloba | reverse complement strand
TAAAAAAAAAAAAAAAAAAAAAAAAAAAAAAAAAAAAAAAAAAACCTTCTTCTTGGTATATTTGAGAATCAATTTTTTTATTGACTCATTATTTGTTTTAAGTATATACTTATATATGAAATTCATTTTCTCGACTAGGAGAATCTGAATTTCATTCTAAACCGGCTCAAATCAAAAGTGGATCCCATTGAAAATAGTGTCTTAAAATGGTCGCTCACATGCTATTTTCAACAATTTTTGAAATTAATTATTACAAAAACTAGAGGAATCATGCATACTTGTGAGTAGAGCTATCAAAATAGCTTAATTAAGCCTGCCTCGACCTAGAATGAACGGGGATGGCTTTAAAACCCACCTCGCCAAGGTTTTGTTTTACTAGCATAGTGCTAATAAGTACATTGTATATATATGATTCATTATTGAATTATAGATTAATGCATTGCCTATTTGATTATTTAATATGATTTATTACTTTATTAGTTATTATTGTGTTTAATAAAATGTATTAATATTTATTTAAACTATTTAAATTACTTTAATATCTACTTATTACTTTTTTTATTTTAATTTTTAATCAAATTCAAAATTTAGGAACTTGGGCAAGTCCCGTCACGGCTAGCTAGCAGGCTAGCCCTTTCAAGCTCACAAAAAAAAGTCCGCCCTACTGACAAGTGACAACTTTGATAGCTCTACTTGTGATTTGTGAATATAATTTTTCTTCATGCCAAAAGTAAAAAGAAAATAAATACGATTACCTTTTTTTTCTTGTCAAAATGGGTACAAAATAAAGTTATTAAAATTATTTGTTACATATACTTCTCCCTTTATACATATTTAGCGTTTATTTTTTTGTGTGTACAATCAAACATATTCGTAATATATATTCAAATTTAATATTTATTTTTATTTTTATAGTTTACATAGAAGAGAATCGATCTTCAAATCTTTTATTTACCATTTATTATCGCTCTTAAATTAGGCTCTTTTTTTTTTTTTGTGTTTAAATACCCATAAATATATATAGAGTAATTCTTTGATAGAATATATAACTTGTTTGCTAAAAACACTACAAGAAAATACTAAAATATATACAAATTTATCAACACGTTAAATATCTAAGAATTTCATAGACTTATTATAGAAAATAATACCTACAAATTTCATTAATCTACGAATTCTTTCGTAACTAAATTTTATTTTAATAGTAAATTAAATTAATTAATACAAAAATTACATCGTAATATGTAAGAATATTTTTTTTTTTGAAAGCATGTAAGAATTATTCATTATTAATCAAATTCAAAATATAAAATGTGATAGAAGACATGCAAATTTTTAGAATTTGTATCATAAAATGACATTGAAAATGGGTATTTTGTGGTACAAATATATGTGGGGTTCACTTTCGATTTGGGTTGGGTCAAAGTCGATTAAGACTCTTCGTAATGAGACGAAGAAATTGATATATTATACGATCAAAACGGATAAATAGTGAATGAAAAATTAATTCTCAGACTAGACACATTTGAGCTGGAAAATAAATGTGAAAAGGCTTGTAAAAAGACACTTACTTCACATTAATTTAGGAAGTAGATTTGCACCACTCTATATATATATATATATATATATATATATATATATATATATATATATATGTCCTTTTTAAAGGAAATTTGAATTGTATCGTGTAAAAGCTTTTCTCGCACACAAAGAGTACAAATCAAAATCTCAAAATGAGGCATATGTATATCTACACAAACTTTATTTATTTAAATGATAAAACAAATATATATATTTTTTTCAAAATGAAAGTTACAAGGTGAACTGTGCAACAAAATAATTCGAATATTTTTTTAAATGGTACATTAATTATATACAAAGTTACAAATATTCCATTTGCTAATATAATAGTACCAGGCCAACCTATAACCTTCCAATCATTACACCGTCCATGATTCATATTACACTGGCAGCATACATATTTATTTTTAATATACTATATATTTATTTTTTAAAAATTTATTTTAAATGCAATATTTGTTATTTTTTGATAATTCATTTTTAATATATACTAAAATTGAACTTTTAATATATTAAAAATAAATATATATTAATATGTATCTTGTAATATGAAGTATGATTCGATGGAATATAATATGCCATAAGCCTCCACCCAAATAATCCTAGATCAGCGACATGTATCATCAGTCACTTATTTCGTATAGTAGCAATCAAACTATAGCGCCACCTTTGTCCTTATCAACTCCCTTCTTCCCTCGACCCTCGACCCTATCTCCATCATACAACTTGAAGTGATGAAATTATTTAGGATTTGATGTCAGACAAATTTTGCTGTTAGCAACTCTTCCTCCTCGATTGGTTTACTATCTTATCAATGTCAATTCATTTTATTAATCTATTAAAAAGGGTCACCTTATGGAAATTATTTGGAGACGAAATTCATTTACCATCGGACCCACATCCGGGTTGATAATATAATGGAGGAATAAAAAATGGTGACTCATAGCCCAAAGGATGAGAGAATGAGTGTCTCGTGCTCATAAAAAGTTTATTACATTTGGCGAAATTCTCACACTGTGGCTGAAATTCAATCATGTGTTCTTGCCTACAATTTATCACTTAGAATCAACTGAGTTTTCTATGGGCGCTTATTTAAATTTTCATGTTGACAATTCATAGAGAAGTATTATGTAAGAGCATCACCACCAGCACATAATTAAGGGTTTATGTCATATTTATTGCCACCATGGCAGGAGAGAGAAGAGGAGAGAGGGTGGGAAGTGTACTTCTGCAAAACAAGGTTCATAGCACAATGTTTTCTGCCATCCTCATTGCCCCACCATCCTCTACTATGCGCGTTTCGCGCACAACACGCCCTGCACGTGCCTTGACAACTTAAATTTTTTATTTTTTAAAAATTTGATTTGTTTTAATTTTTTATCCTCTCATCCCATTTTCTCTTTCCTAATCACACTTACAAAAACTCCTCAAAAAACGCAAAATAACTCCACTACTAATGTGAGAGAATCCATATCAATGGATATTTGGTGTTTTTTGTGGGGTACAGTGTGATGTGGAGGTGAGAGAAGTAGGAGAGAGGGTGTGTTTTTTTCATGCAAATGAATGATTTATTGTGGGTCCCAATGGTAGAGAAGAAAGAGAGAAAAATTGGGTTTCGTGTGCGTGTGACTGCAGTAATACTACTGACAATTGGGTTTCATGCGCGTGTAGTGTAGATATGCTCTAAGCGCGTAAGTTCTTCAGGGAATTTGTAGCTTGGGCACCTAACAACATGTTTTCGTTTTTTTTTATTTTTTATTTTTTCTTCTATTTTCTCTTTCCTAATTATACTTACAAAAATTCCTCAAAAACTATGAAAAAACTCCATTAATAAAGGCCTTCTCCAATGGTTGAAAATTTGGTGTAGATTTTAATGAGATTTTGTAAGTGTGATTAGGAAAGAGAAAATGAGGTGGAAGAAAAAAAAAAAGAAAAGGAAAAAAAATACAAAACAAAATCTGACAAAAAAATATAAAAAAAAAAAAAAATTACACGCCCAGGCCCGCGCCCGCTTGGGCGCAGATCTGCTCCCCATGCACGTGGGGAGCATATGTTTTCCATTTCAATGGGCCTCCAAAGATGCTGACAAAATTCATTCTTTGCAGGAGAAAGATTTGATTAAATTTGCTTCATCCCAATAGTTAAAAAACTTGGATTGAAATTTTGAGTTCTTAAAACTTGTGCCAAAACCCACTAATGGGGATGGCCTAAGGATGCTCTAAAATTGGTAGTAGAAATTATTGATACTGAGTGGTTTGACTACGACCTCTCAACAAAAGCACCAGATTAAATAATATTATGAGAGTCAAACTAAAGTTAAATAACTCCACTACAAAGTATCGCCGTACTCCAACAGCTCGTGTGGAGTCAACATCGAATTGTATTAATGACTATTTTTACGAATAACTAACTATCTAATCTGCGAATTATGTCATTAAATAATCAACTTATTCTTCCCAAAAAGTTAAATCCCAATGATTAGATTATTAATATGCAATTGAATAATCAACTTATTAAAAAAGTGTAACGCCCCCAAGCAGAGGGAATCCGGCCACCACGGACAAATGTACATAAGTACAAAACCCCACGTAGTAACAAATATAGTAGGAAGTAGCTTCCCATGCAACTTCGAGGAAACCAAAAGAAAACAGAACCATCCATTCCCCTGAAATTGACACCCCCAAATTTACACTTCTTTTATAACCACTCATCAAAATTTAATTAACCCCACCATCCTCTATTTAAACCGCACCTGCATGGGCCGCCATCTTCAATTCAATTCATCCAATCCGCCATACATACATACACACTCGCAATATTACATACAAGAACTCATAGATTAGCAGAAAAAATAGAGAGAATGGCGGGGATGGGGCGCGATGTGGTGTTCGAGGATTTCTTTCCATCAATGGTGGAGAAGCTGGGAGCTGAAGGGTTTTTGCAGGAGCTTTGCAATGGGTTTCAGCTGCTGAGAGATGGGGAGAAAGGGGTGATCACTTTTGAGAGCTTGAAGAAGAATATGGCGCAGTTAGGGTTGGGAGGGATTAGTGATGAGGAGCTGAGGTGCATGATGAAGGAAGGGGACACGGATGGGGATGGGTGCTTGAGTGAGATGGAGTTTTGTGTGCTCATGTTTAGGTTGAGCCCTGATTTGATGAGCAAATGCAGAATGTGGATGGACAACCTCATTAATAATCAAGCTTAAATTAGTTATTAGTCATTACAGTCCATTAATGACGACTGTTATCATTTTGTAGTTTAATTTGTCTCCTATATTTCTGCATGTGGTTTTTTCTTTGTTTTCATCTCATTATTAAGTGTATGTTGTTGTCCTCTATTGTCACCATATATCTTTATTTGTACCAATAAATATTGTTGTTCATGTCCTTCAATACAGATTTTCAAATGCTTATACACTAGTGTCTACAATGAAGTCAATTAAACTCACATATATATACTTACCTTTTTCTGGTCCTTTCATGTACTCTGCAACTCTTAGTAAACCTAACTTCTCAACGTATTTTGGGTTGGTTGACTATCAAGTTGAGTTGTTATTATGCCTATAATAAAGATGTTTTTAATTTGAAATAAAAATTAATATTAAAGTACGTGATAGTGAAACGTACATGAAGATATTCTTTTACTTGGTTTGATACCTTATGTGGGACGAAGAATTCGGGGAGACACATGGGTAATGACAAATGTGATCAAGTTGATGCACGGGTTATAGTTGACACACTTTGTACTTGCAGTTGACAATTTCTCTACTTTTAACTATCATATTATGTGTCAGTAATTATCAAGTTATTATTTGTTTATATGTACACAAATTGTTAATTATAGGTACAAGATGCGTTAAATGAAAATACATAATTTGCAATATGAACCTTGGTCCATGGTATAACAATTTGCCTATTTATAGGGTCTTTTTACATTGTTCATGGGCAAATAATATGAAATATTCTTCTTCTTTCACTACAAGAAATTTCACATTTAGTGACAACAGAAATTGTCACTACAACTACCGATTTTGGTCACTATTGAAATTAGTGACCAATTTTTGAAGTCGTCACCTGTGGTCACTATATCCGTCACCTGTGGTCACTATATCCCCCCTTTTGTGACAATGTTTACTCACACTAAAAGTAATATGAGTGATAGCAATAGTGGTCACAATAAATGTACAATTTGTGACCTAATATGTTATTACAAAAAATTAATTTAGTGACAACTAAAATCATTACAATTAATTATTTTATTGTGAGAACATTTTAGTCACAATAATTGTACTTATTTGTGAGAATTATTCTTGACACAAAAAATTGATTATAGTGACCTAAAAATGGATACAAATAATTACTTTGTTGTGACAACAAACATAATAACAAATGTTGTATTTAATATCATTTCTCCTTAATACTTTTTTTTAAAAAAAAATTGACTTTAATTAAAAAAAATAATAATAATAATAAATACATTGTTTCAATAGAAGACTCCGGCGTAATGAAGCCTCCGGCTTCTATCTGTTTTCCTGCCCATCCGAATTGGATGGGCAGTATAAAGTATACAAGGGGGCGTTGAGCTCCCTCATTAAAAGGGAGCTCAACGCCCACTCCTTAATATACTTTTACGATGTGGGATCATTTGATCCCACATCATTTTTCTTCTTCTTTTTTTTTTTTTTTTTTTTTTTTTTTTTTTTTTTTTTTTTTTTTTTTTTTTTTTTTTTTTTTTTTTTTTTTTTTTTAAATTATTATTATTATTATTATTATTATATTATTATTATTATATTATTATATTAGTAGTAGTAGTAGTGCCTCATGATGATGTAGGAGATGAAATTTTGTAGGTTAAATTTTTGTTACTTAATCAACCAATGCAAACTAAATTATACTTTAGCTAATATTACACACCTTGATGATGATGTAGGAGATGAAATTTTGTAGACTAAATTTTTCTTACTTAATCAACCAAACTAAATTATACTTGAGCTAATTCGATTAATTGGTTTTTAACGAAATTTTTATTATATATAATTTATTTTATATGAAATATTTGATACAATCATATTGTAAAAATTGTGCTACATTAGATGGCTCTTAATGTACAAATAATTGTTTATTGTCGTTAATTAATTAGGGTAGTCATCCAATTTATTTGATTAATTTTGAATCAAATTTAAAGATGAAGGCACCATATTGATAAAAGAACAAGCAATCCCTAGGAATGACATTCTTAGTAACAACTAATTACTCGTCACTATTATCATAAATTAGTGACGACAAAACTTAAAATTAACACAATTATTGTCGCAATTTAGTAATTTTTGTTACGGAATTATAGAGCGTCACAAATATTTGTAGCAATTTCATCACAAAAAATGATAATATTAGTGACAATAGTATTTTTTTTCTCACAATTGTTTCTCATTTATAATGGTACTAACCAATTGTATTTTTATTGACCAAATGAGTTGTCACAAATATTATAAACAAGAGTGACCAATAACTATTTGTCACAAAAAGTATTTAAATTTGTGTCCACATTATATTTTGTCACAACTACATTCGTTCCCGCCATAATTATAATGCCGCCAAAATGCATATACATTTAGTGACAACAAATAGTGACAACGTATGTTACGACACTATTATTCTAGTAATAGTGACAACTTACTCATAACAAATACTTACTTGTCACAATTATCATACTATCAGTGACCAAAAAAAGGTTATCACAATTATCCCACACAATAGTGTCGATTTTTTTTTTTGGTCACAAAAAGTGTATTATTTGTGACTAAATTGCAAAGTGTCACAAAAGATTTGTCACTAAATGTCTTCATTCTTGTAGTGTTTTTTGGGAAATGATATGAAATATTTTATTTTTTGAGTTCTTCAGTTTCTTTGAGAATTTTCTCTTGTCATGTGTTGATATTCCCGTTCACTTATCCTACATCAATACCAAATTAATACCTTATTTTATTTCATGTTAACATGAAATGTGTGCATTTGCAAGCATTTTTTTCCCCACAAAATCACTAGATATACAGTGAAAATCAAAGTTCAAATTTGAAGCCACATAAGTGCCAGTTTTAGGTTGGGCCATCATGCTATATCCTTTTCAAGACTTGGACATTCTTTAGGTTTCTAAACTGAGGCATAAGGGTAAGTTTCCTGTTTGGCCCAATTCCTAGATTAGCGAGGCATATTATTTAATTTTCTGACAACTGGTTACTCGTGGGGTCAACTTAATTAAAGATATCAGATTTTAGCCCTAAGACTACCAAGACAACATCACATCCATGTTTATCAAATCATGGTCTACCTTATGAAATGGCACAAAGTTATTATATTGTGAACCTTAAATATATCTTGTGTGATTTATCTATTATGTATGTTTTGTAAACTATTATACAGGAGTGAGATTTATCTAATAATCATTTTAAAATAGTGACAGTGAATTTTTAACGCCACTCAATAAGAAGGAAAAAAGTATTATAGCCCATAAGGGCAATCCAAGTGGTAAGAGAGTTACAACTGCAGTCCAGAGGTCATTGTTGTTAATCCGAAAAAAAAAAAGAGTAATTTTGACATTTGGAAGCTAGCCGCCATATTATATGCAAGTGGGAGTGGTAATTTGAACGCAGATAACAAAGGTATATGCCATTCTGCAAAATTCCTTGTCTTTTAGGATAAATCAAATTCGATAGGATTACGCAACTCCATTTTCAAATTTCAAGGAAGCTTCATGCATGTCCTTCTTAGGATTTTAATTTAAATTCAATGCCAAAAAAAAAAAAAAAAAAAGGTCAAATTATATATAGTAAAAAGCCATGAGTCAACAACTCGGATTCACATCACAAAACTAGAAAACAAGCGAACAAAAATTTGAATTCACATCACAAATTATAGAGTGTTTGATAAATAGTTGTTAACTGATTGAGTTATTGAGTTTGACTAGTTGATAGTATTAACTGATTGTAAAAAAAATTTTGGTAAATTAATTGATAGTTGATTATATGCAAAATGACATTCTCAAAAACTTTATAAAAAAATTGTTTTGAGCAGGTTTTTAAACTTTTAGCATTTTGGAGCAATAAGTGGTTACAAAAAATTAATTAATCAAATACTTATATTGATTATTTAACCAAGTTAAAAAGCTAATAATGATCAAAAACTAAAATTAGCTGGTAAGTTAACTATGTTACCAAACAAGATCCATATATAATATACGATAAGTCTTTTAAAGTATAATTCTCGTCCCATGTTATTATTTTATCAAATGATTTTTTATTTTTTTTTTATAAAAACTGTAATACATCTATTTCTGTATGAATATAATCACACTTGCCAGTCTGCCACAACTGCTCTTCAAGTGGAAATTTTAAAAAATAAATAAATAATGGACGCATGCTATATTACTTCACATTAAAATTGATGGTTTCTTTTCTTCTACTCACGTGGGCCCAGTTAGCAAATAATTGACATATAAAGATAAGCTATTCTTATGAGATGACCATTGACCGTGACAATATAAGGGTGTATTTGAAAACTTGCAAAATAATTTTTGGAAATAATTTTTGGAGTTTTCAGTATTTGACAAGGAGAAAAATTTTAAGTCTAAAGAAAAATAAAGTTTTGGTCAATGAAAAATACATGTTCTTTTTTTTTTTTGAAAAATGACTCCCTTTTTTTGGGAGAAGTAATTTTCCGTTTGCAGCAGTGATCCAGCAGTGGAGTAGCCAACCATCCGCAAATCCGCAATCACTAGTTACCATCGTCCACCGTCGTCCAAACACCTTCCAGCAAGGCACGACCACCAGCCATTGTTGTTAATAAACCAAAAGTGTAGCCCATCGTCGCCGATTGCTCCTTCTCTATGATCAAAACAGCAAATATGAGTGGTGGTTGTCAATTGGGAGTGGTATGTAGAGGACCGACGGTTTAGGATAGGGAAGCCATCTTCTTCGCCATTGGTGCAGGGGAGAATATGGGGTAGGATTTGAACTTGTGATTTGACTACACTGTTGTGGATGTTAGGCTTATAAGTTTTAATAATAATAATAATTATTATTATTATTATTGTTGTTGTTGTTGTTGTATATTTTAAATATTCAAAATTAAAAATAATTCTGCTCATTTTCTAGAAACATGAATAAAACACATCAAGACAGTTTTTTGGAAAGTAACCAAACATGGGAAAATAAAATGTTTTATGAAAAATGACTCATTTTTAAAAAACATTTTCGTGATTTCCAAACACTGGCTAATAATCACAATTAGCCAAATTTGAAAAGAAATATATAATTCAAGGAATGCTATCATGATTTTTTTTTTTTTTGAAAATATGGTATCATGATTATTATTCACCTTTATTAATTTTTATTTTAAATTTTTAATTTGATCACAATTGATTAATTGACTATTGATTTTGTTCAATATTTGGTCATTTGGTTAAATATTTATTTAATTAATAGGCGTTAAATTTAAGGGTAAGAAAGTAAAATTTAGCTAGCAGAGTCCCTGTCCAGATTTGTATATTTAAGGATGTAAATTAACTAATGCAGCGACGTAACATGTTTTTCACATTCCTACTAAAGTACTAATGATGAACCTAGTTAGTGTATGAGGTTTATAAACTCAATTTCTCAATCTCATTAACAAGTCAATTTTTACATTCTTACCCTTCTTACAAAATTGATATTTAACAAGATGGCCTAATTAGAAACAAAATAAATAGTTAACTGTGAACATAAACCATTCTAATTAGTATTTGTCTAAATATAAATGTTTTATTTTACCAGCAGTATATTAGACATAAATTACTCGTACTTATTATATGTTAGATTTAGTAAAAAAATAATTTTGTTTAAATATAAATGTACAAAATTGTTTACAATATTTTAAAATATTAAAATAAATGTATGCCCTAAAATTATGCCACAATAAAAAAGTACACCAATTATAGTTACACGACAACACAAATCAACAACTCTAATAATAACAAAAGTTAATGTGGGCCGTGGACTAACAAATACAATTAATATATACTCTAACTGTAATACACTATATTGTTAAAAATGTGTCCGAGAACACAATTGAATTGGTCAATCAACCCATAACAATTCATTTAGTTTTGCTTTGCTAGCAACAACATAATGAAATCAACTAAGTTCGAATCATATATTGATTTGATTTTGTTGTCCAATCTAATGTCCAAGTATTGGGGCCTGTTGACCAGTTGAGACACATTCATGATTTATTTTCTCCACTAATTTTTAAGATAAGATGAATTTTCAAGTTTGAGGTTGAAAATTGCTAAAAATGTAAAAGACCCTGTTTGGTAAATGGTTGTTGGCTGTTTGGGTTAGAATGAATGATTTGTTGATAATATTAGCTGATTGTAGAAAGTTGTTTGATAGATTAGCTGTTAGTGGATAGTTGTTTGGTATAATTTCTTTTCTCAAAAAGCTAATTGAAAAGGCTGGTTTGAGTAGCCTTTTGAATTTTAGCATTTTGGAGTTACAAAAAGCTTATTAACCAAACAACTAATAGTGATCAAATAAGCCAAAATTGGTTGATAGGTTGATTATTTACCAAACAGGACCAAAATCAAATCTCAGTTAGCTTTTCTTTATCAACAATAATAATATTTTGTTAGTGATAGAAGAACTTCTACTTCCAAATTTTCTATTTAAGAAGAAGAAATTATGTTGCATCAATCAAGCCCTTCTTGTTCATACATAATCCATTCCTTTACTGTACTGTGGTCATGGCTTCTTTCATGAAACAGCTCAGCCTAGTCCTTAGTTTCATAGCCTTAGCCCTAGCAGGCTGCGCCGTTTACCAAAACACACAAACCGCCATGAAAGACCAGCTTAAGGTTACCCCGACGTGGCTGGACAGGACAATAAAGTCAACCAACCTGTTGTCACTTGGTCTTGGGAAACCCTCCGGCGGTAAGCTTTCCGATGAAGCGTGTGTATTCTCGGCCGTTAAAGAAGTAGTGGACGCCGCCATTGATGCAGAAGCTCGCATGGGCGCTTCCCTCATTCGTCTCTTCTTCCATGACTGCTTTGTTGATGTATGCAAACTTTGTACGATGATTTTATTATTGTTTTTGTTCTGTAACTGTATTTGGAAACAGATTGATATGTGTATTGATGTATAATCTGCAGGGTTGTGATGCAGGTCTTCTGCTAAACGATACGGCTAACTTCACCGGAGAACAGACCGCCGGCGGCAATAATAACTCAGTCCGAGGTTTTGGGGTAATAGAACAAGCTAAACAGAATACGATAAACAAATGCCCAGACACTCCTGTATCTTGTGCAGACATTTTATCCATTGCTGCCCGTGATTCTTTCGAGAAAGTACGTCCATTTTGAAATTATGCATTGAATAATTGACTTTTGTTGCTAAAAGATATAAATCAATTTAAATTATCATAGTTTCCTGGTTCAAACAAATAAAGCCAATAAGTTATTTTCTCATTGAACTGAGCTTGTAAATTCAACACTCTAACCAATTTAATTGGGTCGTAGTTTCCAGAATCAAATCAATTTTGAATGTAATCATGCATAATATTGCATGGTTTTCTGGTCATGACTATATATATGTTTATATTTACAGTTCACCGGAGAAACGTACACCGTGACTCTGGGAAGATTCGACGCTCGAACGGCGAACCTCACCGGAGCTAACATCCAACTGGTCGGACCAAGCGAAGATTTGGCGTCGCAAATCAGCAAATTTGCGGCGAAAGGGTTTAACGAGACGGAGATGGTGGCGCTGTTAGGTTCACACACAATCGGGTTCGCAAGATGTCCGCTTTTGTGCGTTAGCGCTTTCATTAATCCCGCTCGGGTCTCCACTCTGAATTGCAACTGCTCGGGAACTGTGAACACCACCGGGTTGGTGGGCCTGGACCCCACTCCGACAACGTGGGACCAGCGCTATTACTCCGACGTGGCCAACGGCCAAGGTCTTCTGTTTTCCGACAATGAGCTGATAACAGGCAACACCACCAGCGCCGCCGTGCATAGGTACAGGGACGCGATGGATGCTTTCCTCAACGACTTCGCCGCCGCCATGGTGAAGATGAGCAACCTGCCGCCGTCCCCCGGAGTGGCGCTCGAAATCCGCAACGTTTGCAGCGAGGTGAATGCCAATACAGTTGCATCCATGTGAAGAATATAATGAAGATCCGATCCTCTCTGTTTTCGTTTTAGTTTTACGTGAATTATCTACATATATATATCATGCAATGCAGAAGACTGAACGTCATTGACGTACAGTACTACGTTGTTGTTACTATGTTCATCAAAATATGAGATGCTATATACATATATGCTCCGAAAAAGTAGTGTGCTCCATATATGATATGATACATCCATTGATCCATATATGTATTATTTGTCGTATTCCACTCATTTTCTTCCCCGAAAAAGGTTAAATTACAACCTAAAGACCCCACACAACACCTAAGCCCGATTGAGTATATGTGATGATTAAATCACGATGACTTAGTAAACAAGGCCAGATGTGAGTGCACACAAGGCATCTGTCCACTTTAGTCATAAACCTCACACTTCTATTCAAATGATTTAAATCTAATACTAGCATAACAAAAATAAGAAAATGAACATGATAATGAATATCAACTCTCATACTTACAAAAGTTCGATCTCAACCAATTAAACACAAATAATCATTGTCATTTATGTTGGAAAAAATAGCCAAAATGACATTTAAGGATTCATTTTCATTATTTGGGTTTGGTTATGGTGGATTCGGGTTTATTTCAACTATATATAACTAAAAGACAAAACTAATTATAATTTATAATAATATACATATAACATTTTATATACTCCGTATAATAATTAGTACAAAACTTCTTGACCTCATTGTCTAGTGTTTGAGATTATACGAGTGCATTTATATTAAATAGTATTTACTAATTTTTTGAATAAATAAAAAATTGAAGAAAGGAAAATAAAGAATATGTTCATGTGAAATTTTTTGTAATTTGAAAGACAGAGATCAGAATAAAGAATGAAGAATTGAAAAAGTAAAAAATCAAAATTAAAAAAATTAGAAAATTGAAGTAAACGCAACACGACTTTTTGTGTGTGAATTGAAGTGTATACACACACCTTATTTTATTTCATGTTAACATGAAATATGTGCATTTACAATAATATTTTTCCACAAAATCAGTAGAAATACAGTGAAATATTTTCGTGTTGGGTCACCACAAATATCCACTTCAAGACTTGGACACTTTAGGTTTCTAAGGCCACTGGGTAAGTTTAATGTTTAGCCCATTTACTAGATTAGCAAGACATATTATTTAACTTTTAAAGAACAACATCGACACATTGTTACTCGTGGGGCAGGAATGAGACGACACAAGTTTTTGAGGCAATTTATGCTATGGATCCGTTCTCGCAAGGTAGACCTAGGTTCATGTTCACAATTTTAAAACTCTATATTCTAAATTTTAAAATTTTATGTTCACAATTTTAGAACTCTATATTCACAATTTCAAATCTTAATATATAAAATTACATTATTCAATATTCACAATTTTGTTATATAGATTCAAAAATTGTGTTATACTATTAAATATATAAGTATGAAATTGTGAATATAGATTTCTGAAATTGTGAACATAAAGTTCTGAATTTGTGAACATAGAGTTATGAAATTATGAATATAAAGTTCAAAAATTATGAACATAGAGTTTTAAAATTGTGAGTATGGACGTGAGTCCACCTTACAAGGTAGATTCGGGTCCATGGCATAAGAAATGTGTTTTTTCCAATTTAACTAAAGACATGCATTAGGTTCTAGTCTTAAGAATAGCCTGACAACATCACATCCATGTTCACCAAATCATGGCCACCTTGCCAAATGGTAGCAAATTATTATTTTTTGAACCTAAGATGAACCCCACTCTATGATACGGAGTATAATAATTACCAAATAACAAAGTAAGCCTACTTTTTAAAAAAAAATTATGTATTACTCCATCCGTCTTATTTTATTTGTCTTGTTCAAATAATGTTGTTTGATTGAAATTATTTTTAATTCAATTTTTATAATATTAAGTTTAGTACTAATATACAAAATTTATATATTTAGAAATTAAACTAAAAGTATTATTAAACACAAAAAGTCAAATTTAAAAATAAAATAAAAAATATTAAAAAAAATAAGTAAAGAAGAAATAGTTAGTTTGACCATTGAATAATAGACATGACATGTAAAATGAGATAGGATGAGTAATTATTTGTTATAGTTGACGTTGTTCTTGTTGAAATTGAGATTGAATTATAGAGATGTAAAATAAAAATCAATGAGTGAATTACAAATATGATAATATGACGCTTAATGGAACCCGTCGCAGATGATTTTTTCTGTGTTATTTATCTATTTTGTATAATTTATTAATTATTATACCAGAGCAAAATTTATCTCGCAGTCATTCTCAAAGTAGTGGGTGGAAAATTTTCATATTACTCAAGAAAAATGTGAAGGTGTATTATAGGAATCAATCTAGCGTTGGGCTAATTTTGACAATTGGAAAAGCTAGCAGCCCCATTATTATATGCAACTGGGCGTTGTAATTTGAACACAGACAATAAAGGTATATGCCATTCTGCACAATTCCTTCTTTTTTAGGGTAAATTAAATTAGATAGGCTCACGCGACTCCATTTTATAAATTCAATCAAGCTTCTTATATTTCTTATTCGGATTTTAATTTAAATTAAATGCAGGAAAAAAAGGTTAAATTGTATATAGTTATAAGCCTCAACAATTCGAATTTACATCACAAAACTTAAAAAATAATAAGCTTGTTCTATCTTTCAAATTATAATTCTCGTCACATGTTCTTATTTTATGAGATAAAGAAAACAAAAAGAATTATAAAAATGGTAACACATATTTTTCCGTATCAATCACACTTGCTACAAAGCCCCTGTCAATCGAAAATAAATATGGACACATGCTATAATACTTCACGTGGAACCCACTTAGCAAATAATTGACATATAAAGATAAGGTTTTCTATGTGTTGACCGTTGACTGTGACAATACACAAATCACAAAACGAGATGGTCGCGAGTTTAATTCTAATCAATATTATCTTGATCGAGATTATTACACAAGATTTAATTTACTTTCGCTTGACATCTAAAAATGAAAAAAATAAATATAAAGAAATCAGAGTTAGCTAAAATAAAAAAAAGTACACCAATTAAAGTTACACGATAGCACAAATCAACAACTCATTAATTGAAAAATACGGAGTAATAAGAAAAGTTAAAAGGGGGGACTAACAAATAATATTAATTAATATATAGTCCGACTGTAGTTTAATAATAATTTATTTGTGATAGAAGAAATTTCAAGTCCAAATTTTCTATTTAAGAAGAAGAAACCATTGTGCATCAATCAAGCCCTTCTTGTTCAAACATCAATTCCAATACTGTACTGTGACCATGGCTTCCTTCATGAAACAGCTCAGCCTTGTCCTTAGTTTCATAGCCTTAGCCCTCGCAGGCTGCGCTGTTTACCAGAACACACAAACCGCCATGAAAGACCAGCTTAAGGTTACCCCAACGTGGCTAGACAACACATTAAAGTCGACCAATTTGTTGTCTCTTGGTCTCGGGAAACCCTCCGGCGGTAAGCTTGGCGATGAAGCGTGTGTATTCTCGGCCGTTAAGGAAGTTGTGGTCGCCGCCATTAATGCAGAAGCTCGCATGGGCGCTTCCCTCATTCGTCTCTTCTTCCATGACTGCTTCGTTGATGTATGTACGGTGATTTTTAATTTGTACGATGATGTTTTTGTTTACGTTTACTGCATTGGGAAATGGACTGATATGTATATGTGTGTGTGTGTGTTAATCTGCAGGGTTGTGATGCAGGTTTGCTGCTAAACGATACGGCTACCTTCACCGGAGAACAGACCGCCGCCGGCAATTTGAACTCCGTCCGGGGTTTTGGGGTAATAGAACAAGCTAAACAGAATGTGAAAACCAAATGCCCAGACATGTCTGTATCTTGTGCCGACATTTTATCCATTGCTGCTCGTGATTCTTTTGAAAAAGTAAGTCCAATTATTTTGAGTGACCATTATTGGATATTAGTGAGGAAAATATTGATGTAATTCAGTCTAAATTATGCTTAAATAAAAAATAAAAGGTTAATAGACAATTCTGAAAAAGTCAAACTTATACTAATGATTATCAGGTCAATAATATGAACAGTTTAACATTTTTGTGACTAATTGTTTATATTTATAGTTCTCCGGCTCAACGTACACCGTGACTTTGGGAAGAAAGGACGCTCGAACGGCGAATCTCACCGGAGCTAACACCCAACTCGTCGGACCAAACGAAAATTTGACGTCGCAACTCACAAAATTTGCTGCGAAAGGGTTTAACGGGACGGAGATGGTGGCCCTGTTAGGTTCACACACAATCGGGTTTGCGAGATGTCCGCTTTTGTGCGTTAGCGCTTTCATTAATCCCGCTCGGGTCTCCACTCTGAACTGCAACTGCTCGGGAACTGTGAACGCCACCGGGTTGGTGGGCCTGGACCCCACTCCGACAACGTGGGACCAGCGCTATTTCTCCGACGTCGTTAACGGTCAAGGTCTTCTGTTTTCCGACAATGAGCTGTTGAAAGGCAACACCACCAACGCCGCCGTGAGGAGGTACAGGGACGCCATGGGTGCTTTCCTCACCGACTTCGCCGCCGCCATGGTGAAGATGAGCAACCTGCCGCCGTCCCCCGGAGTGGCGCTCGAAATCCGCGACGTTTGCAGCAGGGTGAATGCCAACTCAGTTGCATCCATGTGAAGAACTGAGATTGCTCTGTGGAGTTCTGATTCGACCTATCACTCTAAAATCTTATTTCACCGGTGGTGAATTGGAGAATCTCAATGTATCAAAAAATAAGAAGATGAAGAAGAAAAAAAATAAATTTTTGTTTTAGTTTTGACTGTACTAGGTTGTTGTTATTATGATCATCATCAAATTATGAGATGATATGCTCCTAAAATATAGTGTACTTACTCCATATATGATATATCCATGTTTGTATTATTTGTGGTATTTAGAGCGGTTAAAATCTACTTTACCAGCACGGATTCAGTCTCGTCTCGTCCCTATTTAAATAAGGATGTATTTTAAAAATAAAAGTCCACCAAAGAATGGGCTTTTTGTCAAAAATATAATTCTTGTGCTACCAATCTGACCAAATTATTGCACGCATGATTCAAAACCTAACCCATGTTAGTACTCCGTATAAAGTTTTGATTTAAAGTGATCGGTTTTTATTTTACTTATACTAGATTTAGGGGCGGCTAAGGAACTGGGCAAGTGGGCGACTGGCTGTGCAGCTGGCGATGACAAAAGGGTAGCTATATAGTACCGTTCCCTGTTTAATCACTATTATTGAATTTGAATCTCAATACATTTATTTAGAATTATACTACCAACTCAAATAAGTGTCACACACTCACACATACACGTCCCAAACTTATTTAGAATTGCTCATAAAGTTCCCTAAACTTGTTTAATATATTTTAAAAAGAGATAAATACTATTTTGTATCAGGTATAGGCTTTTTTTTTATTATTATCCAAATCCAATACATGACTAAGTATTATATTGCATCATATTAAGAGGCAACCCAACCAAATTGGTCGGATTGTTGACTTAATAATCATAAAATTATAAGTTTTACTCTAGCCGGAGCAGTCTATTATGGTTTGAACCAGTCAACTAAAAACAACCTATGCTGATTTAACTCATTTTGCTCCTTTGTCCGAAGACTCACAAGCAATATTTTACCTAATGCATACCCTCAAATAGTGGTTGCGAGTTCTTAAAAAATAAAAAGATCGAACTCATCTTATCTGGAGTCTTATTTATTCACTTTTTTTTTTTACATCAGCTAAACTTGTTTTTATGTACAAGTTCGCAAACCACACTCAATAAAGAAAATGTTAGTAAGAATAAAACTCTTGACCTGTAAATATGAGAAGTATACTATATTTCATTTAATTGATTACCATTATATTATTATAAGGCCTTTATGAGGTTAAATATGGAATAAAATGAGCGTATTATTGTTGAACATGGGAGGCGTGTGACCACCACAAGATTATAATCCAATTAACATTATTAGTCCCATGTTCCCAACCCCGGTCTTCCTTGCCAACGCAGCCGTGTGGCCACCATGGTTTCACCACCATTATTGAAAGGTCAATATCTTCACAAATCGTTCTCCTCGTCCAACTTATATATATAAATGCATGTCTGCTCAAAATAAAACTAGTTATTTTTATATATTATATGTACTAATTACAATACAGAAGATCAGAGTTACAAGTTATATTATTTTTAATTAGTGGAGACCACTTGTTTCCCCGTATTTGTATATCCATATCTCACTGAAAGTAGCTGGAAACAAGGCCAAAATCTTTGAATTGTGCCTCCCACGCAACGTCTTGGAAAATGATTGATATAATATTAAATTGTAATATAAATCTCCTTTGAAAATTATCATACCATGTTTTATTTACTCAATTTTAAATAAGTGAGAAAAAATTAAACATATTTTTAAAAAGTATTACTAGTGTTACCATACCCAAATGTGTGTTTTAGGTGAAGAATGTCTTGTAACTCTAGCTCACAAAGGACCATAATGACATAAATAAAGTTTAAGTTGTCCATAATTGATCGGGTCAAATCAATAAGCCCAACAGACAACCCTCACAAAGAGTCGAACTTAAATCCTTGTAGTTACCAAGTCAAATTTTCTACGAACTTTGCCGGGATTGCCCTATACCCGTTACATGTCATGACTTTTTTACTAAATGATGAAAATTAAATCCAAAAAGAAAAAAGAAGAGAAAAAAAAACGTGATCTTTTGTGTAGCATGTCTCAAATGGGATGCCTATGTGGATAAAGTACGACTCTCGCAATAGAATTTTTCTAATGCAGCATTTTTCTAATGTCTCCATCAAACTCGTTACACAGAATTTTCCTAATACAGTTTACCCACAAAATCGTTCATCAATTACATCAAGTTAGGTATACGTATAATTTGTCCCTTAGCTTATTCATAATATACTACATACTCTATATAGTATTACTCCAAGCAAGACAACCGTACCGACAGGAAACTCGAAAACGTGAAGCAATTTAGTAAATACTGATACAAATATGATATAAATGAGATGGAAACGTGGATTTGGATAAGATGGAAGACTATGCTAGCTTCTACGAAGTGGACATTGTTCGTTGAACAAGGATTCATATAATGCCGTTGTACCAAATCCGATGTCTTTTAGGATACATCAATGACTATACTGTTGCAGAGAAAAGTCAAGCTAAGCAACTATACCTTAAAAAAACAAAAGAAAAGAAAAAGCGGAAATTTACTTTAATGAAATGAAATGGATCACTCAACCCCATTTTCAATCAACTTGATCGTTATATTTATATAGTATCTTATAGTAATTTGTCATTTATTGAAAGGTATATGATAGATGCATGAACCAATGCAGGGTGAAAGTAAGATTGAATATACTGATACTACAGTTAACTAATGATAAATTATAACCTTTAATTTGTAAAGAATTTGAGTGATATGAATTCATACTCCAAAGATTTTCCTCATTTAATTTCATTTCTATCCTCATATTGGACCATTAATCGAATAATTGACATAGAAGATAAACTTTGTCATCATATGACATTTGACCATGATTGATAATTTTTTAAAAAAAAATGAAAGGGTAATAAAATATTTTTAAAAAATTATGTAAAATGTGGTTTTGTGTACAATAATTATGCTTCAACTAAGAAGACGTTGGTAAAAGTATAATTGAACTTGTGGTCCTCTGTACAATAATTATGCTAATTCACTAATTCAACTAGCCTCATCTTTCGAGGCAAAATTTACTTTTCTATGAATATGAGAAGTTCCATGTATGAGAATGACAAGATTATTTATCTATTTTTCAAATTCTATATATATAGTCTTGAGTGGAACAAAAATAGAAGTAATTTGAACGAATCAAAGTCTAAGAAAATAATACACGCATTAGCAACAAAAATAAGAATAAGAATAATATAATATATACTCCGTACATATACACATTATTTTGATGAAAGGTACTATACTTAATCCCCACCATAGTCTTCAACCCTGCATATAGCACACTTAACATTTTATATTCAAATATACTTAAGTCGTGATAATACAACTCACCTACTCCATTATAGTCGATAATACAACTCACCTAGCTACTCCATTATAGTCGAACAATATCAAATGAATAAAATAGTGGTCTTGGATGTAGACTTAAAGGGCTGAGGCCAACATATATCTGACATTTGAAAATGCTAACGATTAGTTTATTAAGTGAGTATAATGAAATAAAGTTATCCAACATAGTGGGCGTGGTGGTTCAGCACCTCGTCCGAAGGACGTAGGGTTAATTTTCTGACTATGAGCCGGAAGGATAGCTTTGGGCAGTCAAAAAGTTGATCATGACAATTGCAATCATGATAAAATGTTTTATCACCTCGGCATGCAGCATGACAAACGCATATTATTAATACAAAATATAATACACTGATCATAATAAATTATATTATATTGCCAACAATTAAAAATTCAAATTAGAACAAATTAAATCTCAGTTGGTTCATTATCAACAATAATATTTTAATACTGATCGAAGAACTTTCCCTTTCAAGTTTTCTATTTAAGGAAGCCTGAGAAGCCATTAATCCTCATCAGCTCGGCCAATCATTTCTTCATCAAACTTCCATTGCTGTGATAATCATCGATCATGGCTTCCTTTGTCACTCGGCTCAGCCTGGCCCTTAGCTTCATCGCCCTAGCCCTAGCTGGCTTCTCCATTTACCAGAATACCCATACAGCCATGAAAGGGCAGCTTAAGCTCACCCCAACGTGGCTGGACAACACTCTAGAGTCGTCAGTGGCCGACGTGCTCTCACTACGCCTTGGCATCTCCTCCGGCAAGCTTTCCGACGAAGACTGCATATTCTCCGCCGTTAAGGAAGTAGTTGACGCCGCCATTGATGCAGAAACCCGCATGGGTGCTTCCCTCATTCGCCTCTTCTTCCATGACTGCTTTGTCGATGTACGTACGCTAATTTTGTACCATGATGTTTTTTTTTTTTCCTTTACTGCATTGGGAAAAAAGATTGATAGGTGTGTTAATGTATTATCTGCAGGGTTGTGACGCAGGTCTTCTATTAAACGATACGCCTACTTTCACCGGAGAACAGACCGCCGGCGGCAATAATAACTCAGTCAGAGGTTTTGAGGTGATACAACAAGCTAAAGAGAATGTGAAAGCCAAATGTCCCTACATACAAGTATCTTGTGCGGACATCTTATCCATTGCTGCCCGTGATTCTTTTCAGAGAGTAAGTCCATTTATTTCTGAAGGTCGAGATTAATGAGAACATGAATTCAAGCTAATAACAGACACTAAAGAAACAAGATTTATGTGGTTTGACAATGTCTGAAATTATTTTTATATTTAATTACTAGTATTTATCAGCATTATATTTATATGCAACTCTAAACATGCAGTTCACGGGAGAAACGTACACCGTGACTCTGGGAAGACTCGATGCGAGAACGGCGAACCTTACCGGAGCTAACACCCAGCTCGTCGGACCAAACGAGGAATTAGCATCGCAAGTCGAGAAATTTGCGGCGAAAGGGTTCACCGAAACGGAGCTAGTCGCGTTGTTAGGTGTTCACACGGTTGGGTTTTCGAGATGTCCGCTTTTATGCGTTCCCATTTTCATCAACCCCGCCCGGGCCTCCACGCTGCAATGCAACTGTCCGGTGAGTCCCGACGACACCGGGCTGGTGGGCCTGGACCCCACTCCGTTGACGTGGGACCAAAGCTTTTACTCCGACGTGGCCAACGGTCAAGGTCTTCTGTTCTCCGATAATGAGCTGATGAATAGCAACACCACCAGCGCCGCCGTTAGGAGGTACAGGGACGAGATGGACGCTTTCCTCGCCGATTTCGCCGCCGCCATGGTGAAGATGAGCCTCCTGCCGCCGTCCCCCGGAGTGGAGCTCGAAATCCGCGACGTTTGCAGCGAGGTGAATGCCTACACAGTTGCATCCATGTGAAGTTCGTTCCCATCGCACATCAATAACGTCTGTGATTCTGTGAAAGTTTTACTCGGACTGTGAAGAATTTTCACTTTCTGTTGTTTCTGAAATAAAAAAAGAATTTTTTTTTTATGTCCAACAAAAATTTTATTACTGAATAAAATTTATAAATTTGTTATCCAATATGCATTTTATATTTTATATATATATATATATATATATATATATATATATATATATATATATATATAATACAAATTACCATGCTACAAGTTCAACTTCAAGCCCGATGAGCCTAATTGACCTTCTTAGTTTGAGTCGGTCAACTATAACAATTTAAGCGGGTTTACTTATGGTTCTTTATCAGGTAAGGTCACAAGGCAAGGTTTACATAGTGGACACCATAAGGTATTGGTTGTAGGTTTTTCTAGTCACTCAAAAATTGTAATATAATAAAATATGTATTATTTAAATATTTGTGTAAGATATATTGATCATAAAAAAAATACTTTTTAATATTTACTTTCCAATTTTAAAAGTACAAAAAATAATTATCAAAATTACAAATTGTTATGATTTACTGAAATAAAATACACAAATATTTAAACAAACTTCTTAATGAACACAATTAAGTGATCTAAACATGACATTAATTTGGTAACTACAAAGTTTCAAATTGGAATATTCTTGTAGAGTCTATTTACTTTTCTGGTTTAAGTTAGTTAGCTATGTGAATTAAAATAGTTTACCTCTTTGTGATTTTTTGCCAGCTATTATCCCAATTTAAACTTTAAATTAAACAAAAATTAGGATAGTGGTTGTGGCCTGATTTTTTTTTAAGGTATCTAATTAAAAAAATAAAAATAGTTTTAAATATAATATATGGATTGTGGAGTAATAATTAATTAATTAATTTTAAATATAAGATATGGATTGTGGAGTAATAATTAATTAAATATTTATATAAATGTTAAACTTTAAAAAAATCAAAAACATTAATTTCAATATTTTTTCTGTATTTATTTTTTGAGTACTACTCTGTTACAATATAGAATCTGTTCAAATTCACTGAAACTCAAACCTATAACCTATTATTTGATAGAGTCACTCTATACAACTAGTCCACGGAATTGTTAGCTTGTTTATTGTATTCACGTATAATTTTCATGAATATCATCAACTTTGACGGGCAAAATAGATAGCATGTGGCGGCCACAGTTTCATAATTCATACAAGATGTCAAGGGGACCGGTGGCTGCGTGCATGTCACGTGCAAGATTTGTGAAATTCTTTCTAGATTCCTTTTTATCTTTTTTTTTAAAGTACTACTGACTCTATTACAATATAGTATCTATTCATAGTTATTTTTTCAACCTACTGAAACATAAAGAGTCAACAGTTGCCTTCACTGAGACTTGAACTCACCCCATCATTTTAGATTCCTTTCATCCTTTTCTTCTTTCTTGAAAAAATAGAAACAGAAATTATATGTAAATAAAATAATAATAATATGGTTTCCATACTCTATAGCATATCATATGGTGCATTGCACATATTTCATCGACAAAGAAAGCCACGTGCAGACGCTTGATTTTGACATTTTACAACTTACAAGGCCATGATCAGATCGATAATACCAAATGGTACTACCTAACTAGGTAATATATATTATGTATGTCATTATTTTAAACTGTATTACAAAGACTATTTTTGCATTAATTGGATACAAAGAAAAATTAAAAAGTAAAGAAAGGAAAAAATGACTCACCACCTATAGCACCTAGTACCCGAAACCCTCTTTTTCAACATCTATTAATTTTCAAATGTAAATATGAGTTGCATGAAGAAGGTGTTAGCAATTATCTATTAATCCAGTTACGATAATTATGATCCACTCACTTAGTTATTTTTTCAGACCAAGTACAACTAGCTTCAGTTTTATTGTATATGGTCGGAACGTTTTTTGTAACTAAAAAAATAAAAGTTGCATCCTTATATATGGTAGATTAAGTAATCGCCAGTCAACTTTTAGTTTTGCATCTATCGGTAAGGTGGAGGTTCAAACCTCACTCGAAACTTAGAGAGTCATTGGAGACCTTGACCAGTTAATTAGTGGTGTCGAAAACCTGCACAGCTTGAGATTTAATTGCATACCTCTTTCTTGAATCTCAGAGTGCATTCAAGGGGTAAATGATATAATCGGGTAGAGTTGAAAAATCTGAATTATATATATATAACGCGTTTTAATTTTTTTCCTAGAAAATAATTTGGAAGAAAATAAGAATATGTATTCTGTGAAAGTGAAAGGCCAAAACTAATGTCTTTTCGTCGTTGTCGATAGAGGTTTAGATCATCTTTCATCTGGTCCAACACTCAAACTTGTATAATGGACGAATTATTAGTCATTTTAGACCTACCGGCTAGCGCGACTTTTTTGTTTTCCATAAAGATTCGATAATTGCATGGCCAGATGCAAAGTTTGAAATTTAATGTTTGCCAAATCCTATCATACACCACAACATGTCTCAGGGCCAAGTGGCACCTGCAAACATTCCTATCATAATCTTTTCTTTTTTTTTTTTTTTTTTTAATTACATGACAAACTCGGAGCTACTACTCGAAANTTAATTACATGACAAACTCGGAGCTACTACTCGAAAGTATATAGTATTGGATAAATTTCATTTTGTGACTCTAGTCGACAAAAGAATGCACCTACAAACAACTACTACTTGAATGTGTACACTGAGTAAACCCTGTCTCTTCGTATTCTTATGATTTCTAAATACATATTATCATTTTTTTCACCCTTATGAACTCATTCAAATTCAACTAGATATTACAATTATATTAATTAACAATCTATTTACTAAGTGACCCAAACTGCTTAATAACCTGTTTTATTATCAATAACGGTAACTTGTTAAATATTTTAACACAAATATATAATCAGATCAAGCGATTTATCATTACGTCAAATAATATACTTGGTATATTAACGCTTTTATATTCCTTTATACGTGTGTAGCTCTTCACACAATGCATCATATACCAGAATTTTAATGTTAGTTAAACTTGATGTTTTAAATTTTTTTTTTCCAACAAATACATTACACAGTCAAATAATAAAAAAAGACCCCAATTAAAGTCCCCAACCACTCTCAAATATTCTATTTAAGGGAAACCTTAGAGGCAATTCATGCATCCTCAACCCCCTTCTTCTTCATTTTCTTCATCTTACATTTTCCTTTGACCATGGCTTCCATTGTGAGTCGGCTCAGCCTTGCGCTGAGCCTCATAGCTCTAGCCCTAGCCGGCTACTCCATTTACACGCACACACAGTCAGCCATGGAGAGCCAGCCCATCAAGGCTCTCCCGGCGTGGCTACAGCTCCCCACGTTCCAATCTGCCAACGTGTTATCGTATTATCCGAGTGGCCGCAAATCCTCCCCCGGCATGCTTTCCGACGAAGCTTGCGTGTTCTCCGCCGTTAAAGAAGTTGTCGACGCCGCCATCGATAACGAAACTCGCATGGGGGCTTCCCTCATTCGTCTCTTCTTCCACGATTGCTTTGTCGATGTACGTATAGTATATATATAATTAAGTAAAACCTATATATACATGCACAAAAAGTTTATCTTACTAATAGATACCCATACTTTTTGCATATCATTATGTATATTAACACGATTATATTAAAAACCAATAATATATTATATATCTGATATAATTATATATGATCCTATCAGATAATCGTCGCCCTAATTTCTTTATTATTATATAGTTAACTATCTTTCTTTCACTTTCTTATCACTTTTTTAATTGTTAAATCTAAAAATTAATTGTTATTTTTATTGAATTTTTTCTATTTTCTATTTTGTTTAAAGACTTAATACTATTATTTAACTGGGCTAGTAACTATTAGTCAATATTGTTTATTTAACTGTTTACTTTAGAAACTTTGATTTAGAAGAAAGTTTGTTGTTGTTAGTTGGAGGTGCATTCTGGGTGACACGTCCAATTGTAACAATAGTACGTAAAAGATCAAAGTGACATAAACCAGCTTTATAAGTTTTCTAAATGGACGAACTCAAAACAAAAAAGTCAATTTGTAATTTCGGTAGAGAAGTCAAATTTAAAATTTCATAGTTATCAAATCAATTGTTTTATCAACCCACCTAGGTTGTCTATTTCAAAAACTTAGACATTGGTGTGCATGAAACCTTACGTTAAAACAAAAGTCATCACCCACTCGTCTTATAATTGGTGAACTTAAGTTATCACACGTTCCTGTCGAACTTACACGCCAAACATGTCAATATGTCACATGCTTTAATGAAAAATATTATTAGATTATTATTTATCTAATACTCAATTTTCTTCTTCGTAAAAATTTGTTTGTATTAGGGTTGTGATGCAGGGCTTCTTCTGAATGATACGCCGACGTTCACAGGGGAACAAACTGCATTTGGCAATCTTAATTCCGTGAGAGGGTTTGAGGTTATAGAACAAGCTAAACAGAATGCAGTAGCTAAATGTGCCGATACACCCGTATCTTGTGCTGACATTTTATCTATTGCTGCTCGTGATTCTTTCGAACGGGTAAGTCTTCAATATCGTGTATAAGTGTTACTAATAATGTCAATATGTTACATGTAGACATGTATTTATTTATTTATTTTCTTTGTATTTACATTCAACAGTTTAGTGGAGCAACATACACTGTGACTTTAGGGCGACTCGATGCGAGAACCGCGAACTTAACCGGAGCTAATACCCAGCTTGTCGGGCCATCGGAAAACTTGACTGAACAAGTCAGGAAATTTGGCATCAAAGGATTTAACGAGAGGGAATTGGTAGCCTTGTTAGGTTCACACACGCTAGGGTTTGCCAGGTGTCCGGTTTTATGTAATAGCGTTAACATTAACCCGGTTCGGGTCCCCGGTCTGCAATGCAACTGTCCTGTAACTAATACTGACCCGGGTTTGGTCGGGCTGGACCCCACTCCCGATACATTCGACCAACGTTATTACTCTGACCTAGTCAACGGCCAAGGCCTCCTGTTTTCCGACCAACAGCTGATGAACAGCACCACCACCAGCGACGCCGTGACGACGTACCGTGACTCCATCGATACCTTCCTTGCCGACTTCGCCGCCGCCATGGTCAAGATGAGCAACCTGCCGCCGTCCGCCGGAGTTGAGCTCGAAATCCGTGACGTCTGCAGCCGGGTGAATGACGTCTCTGTTGCATCCGTGTGAGAATTATTATATTCTCATTTCTCTATCTGTAAAATAACCAAAGTGAAAATTTAACTTTGAAAAGTGAAGATTTTCACCTATGCTTGTTGGAAATAAAGGGTGTTTTCATATATTAAATGTTCAATAATTATATATTTATTCACAAATATATTTTTGTATAATTCTTCTACCACGCTCTAATTTATGAACCGTTAATGAATAAATAATTAATATGTTTCACCAACGCACAAATCGTAGTCACATATGACTATATGACTAATTCCATGATAATTAATAAGTCGTGAAGAAATTGATTAATGCGCCAATAATATTAGTAATACCAAATATTATGGTATATGCTATAAGAAAGATACTTGATGACAAGATATGTGATAACAAATACAACTTAATAAATATAAAAGCGTTATTCTACAACAACAGTCCACTTCTCGACAAGGTTCCCTCTATTATACCAAATCTATCCAAGATCACTGCCCTAGATGAAAAAAACTACAAGCGGTGGACACAAAGAAACTGAGAACAACACATATTAGTTTTAGTAATATAGAAGTACGTAGTAATTATTATACTAATAACAATAATATGTGTAAATGCTAATAATTAATAATCTATTTCTAAGTTGCCCAAATCTTACTAAATTGTTATATTGTATAGTTCATCTTTATAGAGCGATTGATCGTAATTTGTTTATAGGTATTGCATTTTGTTTTTAAAATTTTATCGTATTAATAGTATTTATTGATTATTAAAAAACATAAACTTTGCCTAATTAAATTATAAAAAAATAGCTTTGTCTCTTAATTTTACTGTCACCTCTTTTCATATTTTAATTATTTACGAAATATTTTTTTTTTTTATATTTCAATTATTGGTGAAGTAGATTTTGTTAGTCCAATCATAATAAAATTAATGGTCAGCAAAATAGTCACTATACTGACAAAAATAGTAATATGTAAAATAAAAAAGAGATGAAAAATGTTATTTTTCTATCATTTAAAAAATAAAAATGTGCCATCCATTTTTTCTTACTTATTTTATTGTGTAATTTTTTTTTCATACTCTATTTTCTTTCCGTCACTTTCCTACTCATCTAAACACAACTTCAAATATTGGCAGAATTTTCAAAACATGTGTGGTAGTTTCCCATCATCTAGATACAACATCAATCCTAGCTACCTAGCTAGAATTTTCAAAAATAAACTTATTCAAAAAGGTACTTTCATCGAAAATAACATTCCGAATGATATTTTCTCATGAAAACGAAAAATTTGTCGTCATTATCATATAGTACGTACGGATAAATTATATAATTTTTATGTAATAGTCAATAAATTACACATAAAAAATAAACTGTATTTTTAAAAACACTATGCAACAAGTTTGCTTAAGAATGTATTAACAAGAGTTGAACTTGTGACTTTTTTATACAAAAATCATAGAAAATATGAGTATATTTAACATTTCCAAATGATACTTATATGTCTATTTTAATTATATTAAAACTTGAATTGCAAAATATATACCCAAAAAAATGATACCAAAGAGAGCAATATTAATATATTAAATGAATATATACCCAAAAATATATATATAGATCAATTTTGGTAGAAATTTGTCTAATCAATTATTTTCCTTCTTTTATCCACCCTTCAAATGTTTTTCCAAAATTGTCATCTACATACTCATTTAAAAAAATTTCCAAAACCAACTAATCCCTCTGATCTACGGACTAATATATTAAATCAAAAGACAATTACACAATTAGTAGCGACTAATCTCAGTCCACGAGATTCGTTTATCGTCAATCGACAATAATTCCCACCTAACTCAAAAAAAAAAAAAAAAAAAAAGATCAAAGCCACTTGCAATTTGCAAAATGAAAATTTCTATTTAACCAAAGCCACTCAAGCCATTCATCTTCAACACTACTCAACAAGTAGTCAAACCCTTCTTCTTTATCTCTCTTCACCATTGACCATGGCTTCCTTCGTGGCTCGGCTCACTCTGGCTCTGAGCTTCATAGCCCTCGCCTTAGCCGGCTACTCTCTCTTCCAAAACACACTCTCATCCCCCACTCACACGCTCATCCCCACTTGGCTCGACAACACATTCGACTCCGCCGACGTCCTGTCTTACCTCGGCTTCGGAAAATCCTCCGGCAGGCTTTCCGACTCAAACTGCGTGTTCTCAGCCGTTAAGGAAATCGTCGACGCCGCCATAAATGCCGAGACTCGCATGGGCGCCTCCCTTATCCGCCTCCACTTCCATGACTGCTTCGTCGACGTACGTCTATTCTTTTCTTCCATTTTTAATTTTTTTTTTCAATTTTTAATAATATCTTAATCTAAAATACTTAGTTTTAGTATGACTAAAATGATGAACAAACGTTTTAGTTTGCTGTTCTAATAATATCTGTCTGACTGTCTCACGACACACACAAAAAAAAAAAAAAAAAAAACAAGTAGACACAGTAAATTTTATTAATAATATCGTGTCTGTATTTCCTTTATTTTTAATATTATCTTTATAATTTTTATTTTAAAAAACTAATTGAAATTAAAGATATATTTCCAAATACTCGGACATTACCCAAAATGCAAAAATCTCAGTGCTAGTTTGATTGAACATTATCATATCACTGTCTTTCTGTCTGGCTAAGGTCCAAACATGTCGTATTCAATCAATTTTGCATGTTGGAAATATAGGCCAAAAATTGATAAATACATATGCTTAAGATTAAATCCCTATTATATGATAAAGTCTTGTTGTCAAGCGTCATAATTGAAGCTTTCTCAAATGGGAAGTTACATGTTCAAACCGTATTGACTATTTGTGTCAATTTTTTTTTGAATTAATTAAAATATGTTATGTTAATGAAGAATATAATATTTAAAAAATAAAATGTACTCCGTATGTAATATTGGTCCTATTTGGTAAATAAATATTAGCTGATTTGGTTAGAAGGTATAACCAGTTGATAGATTGTAGAAAAATGTTTGGTAAATTAGTTGTTAGCTGATTGGTATAATTCTTTTTCTCAAAAAGCTAATTGAAAAAGTTGATTTGAGCAGTTTTTTGAATTTTAGCATTTTAGAGTTACATAAAGTTAATTAACCAAAATTGATAGTGATTAAATAAGTCAAAATTGATTAATAAGCAAATTATTTTACCAAACAGGCATTATCAGTAATAAAATTTTATATATACATTTAATGTCCGCATCTGCCATAACATCACTGTAACAACAGGGGGACCATGTGTATTATCACACTGGCCATACCTTTCTTTACTTTCATTCAGTACGAAGTTTTCTCTTGTATTTTTTTCTTTAATTCTTTTTTTCCATGGTGTGTGTGTGTGTATATATATATATATATATAGATATACACACTTGAAGTTTGTAGTATTAGGTGAGTATGTCTACTTACTGTCGGGTCAAAGGGCCTCCATAAAATTATTATTTTTTGAGCTTTGTGATGACCTAACATGGCTGTCACGACATATTATTCATTTTATTTTAGGTTACCATGCATACCTAACCCTGATTTAGAATTAATTGTAAAATGGAAATGATGATCTATTAGGGCTGCGATGGAGGAATCCTCTTAAATGACACAGCCAATTTCACCGGAGAACAAGGTGCACCGGCCAACAGCAACTCCGTCAGAGGCTTTAGTGTAATAGATCAGGCAAAACGGAACGCCCAAACTAAATGCGCCGACACACCTGTATCCTGTGCAGACGTCTTAGCCATTGCTGCTCGTGATGCTTTTAGAAAAGTAAGTCTATTTATCGTGTCTCTTATTGACTCTTTTGTGCTTCCGTTAACAAAGTAATTATGAACATATACTTCATTGTAACAGAGTTTTCAATTATTATTTTGATGTGAATTAAATGTTGTCATTTATGTGTGTGACAGTTCACGAACCAAACGTACAATATAACGTTAGGAAGACAGGACGCAAGAACGGCGAACTTCACCGGAGCTAACACCCAACTTCCGGCGCCGTTCGACAACCTGACCATACAAACGAGGAAGTTCGCCGACAAGGGTTTTAACCAGAGAGAAATGGTGGTCCTGGCCGGAGCACACACGGTGGGATTTTCCCGGTGCGCGGTTCTGTGCACGAGCACAAACCTGAATCAGAACAGGTCGGCGACTCTGCAATGCACCTGCCCTGCAAGCGCGAACGACACGGGCTTGGTCGGACTAGACCCGTCGCCGGGGACATTTGACAAGAAATACTTCGAGGAGCTAGTGAAAGGTCAAGGGCTGCTGTTTTCCGACCAAGAGCTGATGCAGAGCAACGCGACGGTGACGGCCGTTAGGAGGTACAGGGATGCCACCGGCGCTTTCCTCACGGACTTCGCCGCCGCCATGGTGAAGATGAGCAATTTGCCGCCCTCCGCCGGAGTTCAGCTCGAAATCCGCAACGTTTGCAGCCGGGTCAATTAAGTCTATATGTAAAAATTTGTGATTTTCCCCCTTTGGTCATTCTGCCTTTTGTGAAGACTGGAGTGCTGTATCAGGAGATGTGTGTAAACTTCACACTTGGAATGTGAGGATTTTCACCTGTTTAGGAAATAAACAAATGAAATAATCTTAATCTGGCTTTGTTTCTGATGAAATTAAAGCAATTTACTTCTGTTTTAGTTTCTAATATCTTGGACGGTTCTAAATCGAGTGTTTTGTCACAATTTGATTTTATTGGGAGGTCTCAAGAAAAAAAATGATATTATTCTTATAATAATAACCTGGACCAGTATTTTTTTTTTGTTACAAGAGAAACACACAGTCACTACTAAAAAAAATATGTACTAGGTCAACTCTTACTCATGTGTAATAGTCTGTAAACTATATATATGAGAGATAAATCACACTAAAGATCATGTGCGATGGATTCGTTACTTGGCAAGAAATAATTTGGGCTGATATTTGCATATATTAGAGGGGGTTATTTAATTTAGGGTTCAAGTTTCATTAAAAAAAAAGTTTTTAAATTTTAGTTAGTTGTAAGTAAGATATTATTTTTATTTGTTCATAAAGAATTTCAAGATGAAATTAAATATGGTTGGAGTGGAGGATTAGTTAGGGCATAAATTGATATTTATTTATCTTTAATAATTAGGGCATGCGTATATAGTTTGTTTTTAATGTAATTAAAAAAGAAAGAAAGAAAGAAAGAAAAGTCAAATGGATTGCATAGTTAGCCCTACAGAGATAACAAGAGCCAAATACCAACCTCAGATGTAAGATTTTCAAATATCTATGTATATGATCATATCAAGCTAGAATAATGTATTATATTTCCATTTCTTTATACCACTAATTTATAGAAATTTTTATTTTTCAAATTTGTATAATTATGCATTAAAGTTGTGTGTGAATCAACTTACTCATGATTTATTCAGATTTAACTCAATAAAGGTTTAGATTTAATATGATACGACTGCTTAATTATGAGTCATACTCATCTTGATGAACAACTTGAGAAATAAATGGAACCAAATTGAGTATTTTAATAGTTGGCTTCCAAACCTTGTCAAATTATATTATGTTGGGAAGTGGATAAGATTATATTTCTTAAATCATTATAAACTTTCTTTTTCGTTTAGTTAGAGAAAAAAGCTAGAAAGGTAAGTGAAAATCTAGATGTCAGTTGATTTTTATATATGTTTATTATTCATGTTTCTTTGAGCGTGTCGTTTAGGTGTCCGACACTCTGTCTTTGTTTACTTTTTTGTGATTGGATGTAATAAATTTCTTTAAAAGATTAAAAATTTATCATATTATATTTATATGTATTTACATAAAACATCTGAAAGAAAAAATGACTACCCGAACATTTAATTCATCTGGGTGAGCTAGATCAAATAGGTCAAAACTTGAACAAGTTAAAGTTAATTCGACCAAGGAATAAACTTTGTCGATTTCAAGTTAGATTTTTAACTCTAAATTCCAAACCAAATCAGATTTGATGGTTTTAGTTTTCAAATTCAAATGTGAGTAATAAAATCAAAGATAATGCTCTGATTTTCACCTCTCAATTAATTGGATGAGGAAAAACGTTGTAGTCTATGTACACATGCATACAGCTAGTGGCAGATGGATGTGGAAATGTCGCCCAATCTAAACCTAATCCAACGTATTAAAACTGTCATCTCATCCTATCAGATCCCACGTATTACATGGTTTTTTTTTTTTTTTTTTTTTTTAATGAGAAAACCTGCATCTATTATTCTGAAGCAAGCTTGATTAGAAAAAAAAAATATTATCAAGAATTAAATTCATGGCTTTCAAATATAAAAATCATATTACACTCACTCAGTCACCTACTCCATATTTTTGAGGTTGCTTTTAGGATATTTGTTGCATGGATTGTGACTTCCACGGCTGCTCACCTATTTGTAGTCAATTTCAAGATTACAACAATTTTCCTCATCCGATCCAAATAATTGAGAAAGGTGAAAATGAGAGCATAATCTTTGAATATGCCATCCACTACTCATTGTAGCCGACACGAATCCATAAAAGTAAGAAAACTATATTTACTCTACCTGCTCTCGATCTCTGATGTTTAGTTGGGCGACTAAGTTGATTCAGACAACCTGGGCGCCATCTCGTCCGACGACTTTGACATGCATGCATCCGTGTTTAATGTTTTTGTCCCACTTTTCTTCGTCTTTTATTATACCCCCGCCCATATTGTCAAAACACGACAAGAAAATTCCCTCTTTATAAAATCCTTATGATGTTAGGAGAAATTTTATGTTAGCTGTTTATTATTTCTCCTGACATAATTCAATGATCGAAAGATTGAATATGGGTGTAGTGACCTAAACACTTAAACCCTGTCTCACTGAAACACATCCTGCAATTTACTTCCTCTTATACTTCTCAGTACAAGGGATGAGAGACTCGATCTCAGGTTTAGGGTTTAAACCTAAATATACTTAATTCGGTTCTCTGAAATACCAAAACAGTCAGTTGGAGTCTGTGTAACATTTAAGAAACATGTGCATCAACAGACTTCTATAACAAGTGCAATTCCAATTTCTATCTGCATCTTAATTGTACTGAGTTTTTGTGATCGATCACATCAATTTCAGCTTCACTGCCAAAAGTTAACATGTTTGAAGTTGCCGGCCACTTGCCAGCTTTGAATAGCATTATTTTTGGGTGACGAGAGAAATCACAGTTACTACTTAAAGGGTGTGCACTAGATAAACTCCACTCTTATGTAATAGCTTATAAACCATATAGAAGAAATAAACTGCATGTATTGGAAAGGCTCTATATATACCAATATGTACTGAAAAGATTCTGTGCAATAGACTCGATCGAGAGATGTTGACAAGTGACAACACTATGAATAGACTTATTAATCATGCATGTTGGGAGTAGGTGGAACACTTTAATGTTGATCATATCTTATCCACTGCTTCATTAATATTCACAATACATTAAAGGATGGCAAGGGTACTACCATCCATGTACTGTGCACAATTGCCCACCACAAGGAAGAAGGTGCACATATAACAGTACAGTGAAGCGTAGCTCAGTCTATTAGTAATGTGTTTTAATTTGTTAATTGTCAAATCGTTAGAGAGTGTAATTAAGATATATGTTATTGCAAGTAGCTAGCTAGGTTTCAACTAAAATTGGTTCCGATCTCATTTTCATTCGTTGTGTACTGTGCATGCATATGTCGTAATCTAAGGCTAAGCTGAATGCATAAACAACCACATCCAATAATGTTGCATATATTGGGTAAACTATCCTTAATTATATTAGTACAGTAATAATAATTATACATTTTATAAAATCCATCATCATCATGTGAGATGTTATCATATTATAGTATGCCGCCTTTTCTTTATTATGTTGTTGACACCCACTATTTTGGCTTGATGGGATATATATATATATGCTGTGTTTGGCAGAGTTTATTTAGGAGCTTATAGCTTATTTTAAGCTACTAATAAACTATAAGCTTTGTTTGGTAATGTTCTCAAAATAAGCTAGTAGCTTAAAATAAGAGCTTATTTTGAAACGCTACTTCAGGTAGCTTTTCAAAAATAAGCTAATAGCTTCTTAACTTTTTTCCATCTTTATTCTTATTATTTTATATAAATGACATCATTTATCCCTCCCAATTAAAACTCTTTTGGCCTTTTTTCTTCAATATGTTTCGTTGTAATTTTAATTTGATATTTGTGTTTGAACAATAATTTTTGTGTGAACTAATTTTATAAATTATAAACATCTTGTTTTACTTTATATATTTTCAAATATATGTTCCTACTTTATATTTTATTAAATTATATTGATTTCATTATTTTATATTTTAATATGTAAACAAACCTATTTAAATTTAAAACTATTCAACTTTTATGAAGATGTCTTTTTTAGTCTTTTTACATTTATCAACTTATCAAAAAGCTAATTTTACCAAACACTTTTAAGCATAACAGCTAGCTTGACAGCTCTTCAGATTTCAGCTTCAAACTTATAGTTTTTCAGCTTTCAGCTACCGTTTCAGCTAGGTTTGCCAAACATAGCCATAATACATTGAGTTTTACTACAAATCGCCTTTCACTCATGATGATAGATTATTGGTTATTTGGAATAATCCTAGCCGAACTACCTAGGTTTGATATAATGATATCTACAAGCAGGTTTCAAATTTTACTTGATACATCATAAAAAATTTGGAATAGATCGTTATACCTTTGTGGCCTTAGACCCTTAACATAGGAGAACTGGATAAACCTGTTCTGCACACTAGAATGTCGTGGGACACATAATAGCCCTAGAGCCCTACCTAAGGGCTGTCCCGCAACAAAACTCACAGTTGCACGCCAGTGTCGAGTTCACGGCAGAGGATGCACACAATCAAGGGACACATAATAGCCCTAGAGCCCTACCTAAGGGCTGTCCCGCAACAAAACTCACAGTTGCACGCCAGTGTCAAGTTCACGGCAGAGGATGCACACAATCAATAAAATAGGGTCATAAAAGACGCTAGCAAATTCATAACCCCACAAAGAGTCAATGTTGCCCTCACTGAAGCTCAAACCCATGAACTCTCAAATGAGAGAGTCACTTCGTACCACTAGACCACAAATTCATTGACATTATAAACCACTTCAATTACAATGCATTTGAGCACCTTCCAAATTAAAGGACAATTAAAATAGTGAACCGTTCCAATAATCACTCCCTTAACCCCATGCTAAGTCCGCGGAGGATTCAATATCGACCCGCCCCCTTCTCGGGCTTTACATTTATGTATATGCTAAAATCACTCCCTGAACCCCACTCCATTTTATGTATGCTAAAACCAATACAGTGTAGTCCTGAGCTACCAAGAACTTCATCCATTTTCAATACCTATAATGGATGTTAGGGTTATAGGATTTGATTTACACCCAACACCCTAAGCACCCAACTCTTATCAATTCACACGGGCCATTTTGAATTTAACTGGTTGACCAATTGAAACTGGATTAAGATTGGGCTAATGTCACTCAATTGGGCTATAATGCAGCCAAACCACACTAAAGCCATAGCCTTATAAACCCATATATTCTCTTATTTTATCAATGTGGGACTCTTAACAGAACAAAATGGTAGCTAGTAATGCTTGACTCATGAACATCAACCCATACCTAGCAAGAAACTAATAAGCAGCATGCAGAAGCAGAGATTCATTACAACATTAAAAAAAAAACACTTCAAAGTTTCAGTAAATGATGAATGTGGAAGGATGATCTTGAAATGAGGTTTTGGGAAGTATCTTTTGGTACATGAAAAGCAATGCAGCTTAGTAAAAAGACCAAAAGCAAAGCGAAGAAACTCAGTAGACCATACCGGTTATAGTTTGTACTTAACCGGTGGCTGGAAACAAACTCAAGATTACCATATCTGTTTCTCACGTTTGCACAGGTCCACACCCGACTGGCTTCATTTCATGACTTCTAAACATCTTGTCTCGATCTGTCATCTGTTTCTCAAGAAGCATTCTCCATATCTGCATCGTCATATGAAGGTATATAGTCTCAACTTATTTGCTCATCCATGTGAAAGAATCAGAGCATTTGCATGATACATATGGCAAAATACAAGTAATTTATGAAGATTTGTGAAAGTTTAAAAGCATTCCCAATAAGTGACTGCCAAGAGAGAGAGAGATCGGGGCAGGCAAAGTTGGAACCTAGATATTATGAAGATTTTGGAACAGGGAGTATTTTTATCATATTCTTTGAGGCCAAAATCATTCTGTAGAGGTCTGAATATGATTTACAGCTCATCTCGATACGTGCTGATAGGCAACATTGTGTAAGTACACGGTACCAAATAGGGTTTCTTTTAAACAAATATGATCTTATACACCTAAAACGTATGGCAGTTAACCATTTCAAGTTTTTCTTATCTTCAGGTTACCCGATTTTCCAATTAGCATTTTCATGGTCAATGTTCTTTTCGTAAAATGGTTTTCTGGCCAATTGTCACAGTTAGAGTCTATGACACCAAAACTTTTCCATCGACCATCCTACTTGGAAGTTGTAGCCGTTAACTTCGGCCCAAAACAACTTTAGCAAAGGGTTTGTCACTCCAATTCAACCAGTAGTCAATGTTAATGCTAGCATATAAAAGTAACTACGAGTTTAGGATTTCTTAAGGGTAAAACAAAGCTCATCTGCTCATGATAAAAAAAAATCTGGTGTTTTATTGTCTTGAACAAATAAATGAATAGCTGAGATCAGAGTCACCACAAAAAGAAAAGTTTCGAACCCCAAAAATCAGAAGTAAATAAATTATGATCCATCAAACTAATGAAGTTTACCGCTATGAATGGCATTGTGACTAAGGTTAATGAGAAAGCTGTTGAGTGGAGGAAAGAGGTGGCAAAAATGCTTTGATTATGTAATGGTTGAAACCAGAGAAAGGCGTTGGTATTGATTATGTGCATGAACAGTCACTCAAGCTGCCTAGTTTTTCCTCTATATAACTTCAATATAAACCAGAGGAAGACCTCAAAAACCTAAGTATAAGCTGCCATGGAAACCTACCTCATTGGAGGGAGAGTGAGAGAGAGAGAGAGATTTAGGAGGCAGCAAGGAAACGGGAGAGACTGAGAGAGAAGGGAACTATTATCCTTCTTACTGTTCCAAACTCGGACAACCTAGTAGTACTAAGACAATCAAACCAAAGAATCCTCACATAAGACTGCAAAACATATCACTATCACACACCGAACTACAAACCAGATTAACACTACATATAACATAGATTCATATGAATCCTACTGCCACTTTCCCAACATGCAGTCCAAAATAATTTCTCCTCGAAATCAATAGAACATAATTCAAGCTTATCCGAAAAGCGTCTATAACTGAATAACTGAAAGCTTACAGCTTACTTCTTATCAGCCAAGTTAGTAAGACTATTGACAAAGTTTATCCGGTCCGGTGCACATCCTCGGATAGTGACCGCGGGTTTACCTAGTCACTCAAAATATAGAGTACCTATATCTAAATCGTCTAACAGATTGTGTCAGCTAACAATGTCATGAAGACATATAAAGAACACAACTCTAAAACATTAATGATCAAAATGAAGTTAAAACCTTTTGGCCCAACACTATTGAAGTTAATTATAAAGTTGCAATCTTTGGGGTAAATAGATATATACCTGTAGCTTTATCGGATGCATCGTGATAAATGGGTTCTTCCTCCGGCACAGGATGAAGCGCCGGAATTCTATCCTCGGCAGATTTTGTGGGGCCCACACCGCCATCTTTCTCGTCAGGATATCTGACCACAACAACAGGGCAAACACAGTGTTGCACACAGTAATCACTGACGGTTCCAAGCCGGCCTTTGGCGCTCCGGCGGGAAGCGCCGAAGCCTCGGCTCCCCATTATCACAGCGCTGAGCCCAAGCCGCTCAACCTCCAGGCACAGCCGCTCCTTCATGTCGTGGTCCTTCACAATATGGATCTTGAATGGAATATTCCCCTCCACTAACGGCTGCGCCACGTCATTGGCCTTGGAGGTCGTGAAATTGTCGAAATCGTCCTCCAGCTTCTGCTGCGACTCCTCGTCCGCCGCCGCCGCCTCCGACACGACGGAGAGGTCGACGGCGCCCCAATCGGCGCCGTAGAGGACGGAGGTGGGGCGGACGTGGAGCAGGATCACGGCGTCGCCCGGTCGGAGGTAGTTCTGGACCGCCCACTTCACGGCGTACGCGCTCTCGTCGCTCAGATCGACGGCGATGGCCACCTTCCGTTGCGGCCTCCCGGAAGGAAAGCGAGGGGAGGCTGGCTGGTGCATGATCACCGTCGGTGGACGCTCGGCATCCTCCGCCGGTGGCCTCTTAGGCGACACCATCGCACTATTTCTATATAATGTAAAAACCAAACAATCGACAAGGAATTGGGACACCGAGGAATTGAGAAATACGATGATGATGATGTTTTGATTCGTGTGTTCTTCGTGTGACAACGACGAATTTCCGAGTATACGATGCTGGCGTTTCGCCGACGGCGTCGTTTCGGGATAGATTATGATCACCAGTGATAGGGTACACAGAAGCTATCTTGAGGACTAGCCAAAACAAAATCCCCAAACTTTTTGGTTGATAAAAAAATCGCAATTTCTAGGGTTTTCCCCTATTCTCTGCGAAAATAAAATTATCCAATCAGAGAAGCTTGATTTGAGGTGTATACTAAAAGATGCCTCAGAGACACTCGAAGAACAACAACGATCTCGCCTTCTTCACCTAAGACGAGAAGCGGAAGCTCGGATATGGAACGCAGAAGAAGCGGCTTTCTTAAGGTTTGAGTAATTCAGCTGGATGCTTATTAAAAATGCGGAATGCCATTGAATTCTAGTTCATATTGCTTGTTAGTTCTACATAACTGGTTAGCAAATCTCTAATTCCAGATAAGTTTTATCTTTCAATATCAGTTGATGTTTGGTAGTTGAGCTTTCTCTCTTGCTGATACTGCAAAATCTGTCTGTTTAATGTGACCACTAATTTTTCACTCCAGAGTATCAGAGAAAAATCTTTGACCTAATTTTAATGAAACCTGAACTGATTTTAGAATATGTAGTGTTACCATTGAGGACTATGGTGTATGCTTTTCATCATTGTAATGTGAAATTGTGAATTATAGCCCTATTTTACTTCAACATAATTCTGAGAATTGGAGAGAATGAGGTTGGAACATACTGAAATTGAACTACAGTAGAGCAGTACAGGTTCATAAAATTTGTCTTTTAGACGAATGATTCTGGAATTTGAAGATTATTAGCTTAGATTAGAACATATTGAAACTGAAATGAGTCGAGCTTTATCAAATTCTCATCTTATGATAATACTAAATAGACTGTGAATTGGTCTTGTAGAAAGTTAGCGGCCCATGCTACTCAGAAGAAGCAAGAACAGGAAGACGAAGAAGAGAGGTTGATGCTGCAGAAGGCTGTGAATTGGTCTTATCCCCCATCTTTGTTCCTCATTGAAGCCACAGACGTCAAACATCGTGTGGAATAGGAACGCCCTTCTTCAATGCCCGACAATGGAGATGCTTCGCTCTAGGTAATATATTTTCATGTGCTGTCAAATTGTATGTAAGATTGAGATATCTGTACACAAGACAAGCACTTGGCCTTCCCATATTTAATATGGGAGGACCATTTTCTGGGCCGACTGGATATTGCAATTCCTTTTCATTACAAGAAGAATTATTAAGCAACCATTACTTGTTCATACATTTCGACAAAGATACTAAGATCTCAATGACAACAACGTTTCTTCAAGGCTGTCTTCCTCTTTCTTCTCCCCACCAAATTTGCAACACTAATTGGACCAATTTAAAAGACATGTCTTCCCGCTCCCCACTTCCCTTTCCCGGGGAATCCTCTCACTTTTCCCCTTCCTTTTTACTCCTCAGTTTGACTGCACATTCAACTTTTCCCCTCCCTTTTTACTCCCCAGTTTCACTGCACATTCAACTGGACCATACACCATAGTATAGTAAAATGGGAAATTTTGGCAGTGTCTTATGACACTTAAGACTTTATAAGGACATCTCAAATGCTAGAAAAAAATTCCTTCACGTGAGTAAAAAGTTGATATGGAGAGGAGTGAGAGTCTGAGAGACAAGGTGCGAAACCAATAGATACTTCATAGTTCATACCTTGTCCAAAAAAAAAAAATGAATTGCGATTGCGTGCTTCATACGTGCCTATCAAACTATGCCATGTTCTACGTGTCTAATGGGGTTTAGGAAAATGATATGCAAAGGAGAGAAGGAAATTGTGGAGAAAAGTGCAGCGTGTGTAATGGACTGCATGTTGCATATGTGCCTATTAGGGTGTAGGAAAATAGAGACAATTTTGTACTAATATTCTTTCTTTTTTCTTTTGTTTTGTTGATGATGTGGAAGGATAAAATTTTTGCATTGGAGTACCTCAAGGATCAAACAAAAACGATAACTCTATCAAATAAAAGCCATATTGCCCTAAAGTAATGAGGTAAGTTAAAAATATTTAAGAACTATATCAATGGTAGGCCATAAGTATCTCAATCTTTGGACAGGAGGAGAGGATTGTGCGTGTAAATGTGAAAGCAAAATGTACACTTTGGGATTTCATTTTCTTGCATGCTATTCAAATTTGAAGGTTAATATAAGACTCAACAATATTCTCGGTCGTCGCAAAATTTATTCAATCTCCGACGCTTCATGTCACCGTCTCTCTCCGGCATCATACCACTCTCCCGGCGAAGAACACTTCTCGGCGTCAATGAACAATCAGACATTGCATCTATACTTGACTCAATCCCTCTTGTCACCGTTTCTCGCATTACACTTAAACAGTTCAAAATTTCATCCTACACAATTAAAAAAATAATTTAAAAAAGTAACAAATTTTTAGTGTGACACATATCATACAAGTATAATTGAACCTTACACTTTTTACATATTCACATCGGAAAATTGCATTCTTAAACGACAAAAATTGCATCGGGATCAACTTTTCAGCTACATAGAGAAGCGCGGATGCTGCAATTACTGATGGGTTGTACTCAAACAGCTTGATATCTATCATTAGATTAAACAAACAAAAAAAACATCATTATTATTGAAATAATATTGTACCAAGATAAATCTCATTTGATGTGACGTCTTTACAATTTTTCTTAGTGACAAGAAATTCATCATTACTACGGACAGTGAATCATGCATGAGAGGTAAACTGCATTAGAAATATCTAATGGAATGTGACAAGAATTATATTCATAATATTTAAGTACCAGAATTATGTTTCACCAACTTGACCACTAATCTCGGTGCAAAAGCATCAAATTTCTAATATTGTTTATAATTGTCTTGAAAAACAATTTTATATACCGTATTGAGAAGTGAAGATGATAGTTGAAGCTCGATGAATGAGAGACTGGGCTATGGAGGGATCCTCCAGCGGGTACAAGGAAGTAAAGAAATGCAGAAACGAAAATGGCGTGATGGATCTCAATCGCCATTTCAGACAGCTCAGAATCATCCCTTCCATCCGATGAACCGATTGGGAATCAAACACCAAACCTTCATCTCTCTGTTCAATTCCACACAATTCTATCAATTTCAAAACGAAAGAAAAAAGAATTGAATCGCACCCCACAGAGAAGATAATTCACCTGAATATCAGAGAGACATAAATCGATGCATCTCATTTTCGCCGCGAGCGAGAGGCATGAAATTACGAGGATTCGTACAACCCAAGGTTTGTTTTCCTGATGCCAAATAAAGATTTCATAGATTCATTACTTCGTATGTACTAACGAATTTTAATTTGCAGCATTATATTGTTTGGTTTTTAATGTCGAAAAGATATGCGATAAAATTGCTTACAAGAACTGCTTGTCTGGAGAGGAATCGGTCGATGTAGTTCATAGCTAGATAGGCTATAGATCGGTCGAACTTGTAAACAAATTGGGTCTGCAATTAACGCTCAAAAGAATCAACAAAATGCGTTAAAGAATGGGAGAAAATCAAGAACTTCTGGGAAATTAAAGCTTACTCGGTAAGTGAGAGAAAAAGCTTCGCGGCGGATGGAGAAGGAAATTTGGTCGTCGTTGAAGGAGAGGAGGGAAGGCATGTGATCGGATTCGCCGGCGAAGAGAGCCGGAACGGCGTCGAGGTGGTGGTCGTTGAAGCTGGTGAATGGGTTTTCCAGATTGAACTCCATTAGCAGAGCAGAGCAGAGAGGAAAAGTGAAGAATTGAAGATGAGAGCTTTTTTGTTGACTGGAAATGCAAAGTGAAAAACAGGGCATCAGTAGCAGCTTTGCATGCTGTGTTATGTTGAGAAAAGAAGAAAGTAGAAAAGAACTGTTTACACTCTTCAGTCTTCACTCCTCACCCACCACTACACCTTATATTTATACCCAGTTGTCCCATTTTACTATTCCCTCCAATGCCTTTTATTTTTGGGAGGGGGGTGGGTTGTCTTAAAGGAAATCGAGATTCCTTAGATTAGTCTCATCTTATTGAAAGTGTATAATATATAGTAGATTTTCTTGTCACAAGTTCAATTAGGTATGCATGTGGTTATCAAGTCCTTTAATTTTACAACTCTCGTTACATCTCATACCTTACTTGCTGAAAAGTTGTCTGGATGTTTGTTGGTCTCGCTGTATTTATACTAGCCCTAGTTGATTAAAGGTTTTTTAGGTGCTCCCCTCTCTCCTAAACCAAAATGTACTTAATATGCATCATATTTTCTTGCCGTAGCAATTGGGCATACACATGGGTATCAAGTCCTTTCACAATACTCATTGCGCCTCATGTCTTTTTTACTAAACAATTGTATGGGTGTTTGTCAGTCTCGCTGTATTTGTACTAGACGTAGTTGATTAAGGGTTTTTAGGTGCTCCATCCCCTCCCTCCTGAACCAAAATGTACTAAATAAGTATCATATTTTTTTACCGAGTTAAATTGGGTCGCATTCACATGGCTATCAAGTCCTTTCAAATATTGGGCATGCACGTGGCTATCAACCAAAATATGCAACAAATTTTCTTGCCGCAACTCAAATATTGGGTATGCGCGTGGCTATCAAGTCCTTTTACAACCCTCGTTAGATCTCCTACATACCTTTCTTACCCGATGATTGCATGAGTGTTTGTCGGCCTTATTAATGTATTCATATCATCCGATCCGTAGTTGATTAAGTCTTCTTTGGGTGCTCCATTCCCTCTTGAACCAAAATATACATAATATGCTTTAAAAAATGAATTGTGGCTTAGAAATATGACACGTAGTCGTAAATGGTTAATGATTTCTTCTACTAATTAATTTACTCTTATAAATCAACCATTCACTCAATCTAATAACACAATTTTCTAATTGTTAATAGTCAAACAAAGTCAAGTTGTAAGAGAGTAATCCTTGTTTGCAAATTAGAACTAAATCACGTTGTATTCCAATAATATAATAAATAAATAAATGACAGATTCCTTCGTAATTAAAGCTTCTGAAATCAAAGCCTTACAGAACCATATCTTATTATCTACGAAGAATCATATCCCATCTATAATAAGATCTGATACAGTCCTAAATAACTTAATTATCATATCGACACTAGCTTGGAAACCTAGTCTTTGTTTAATGTTATTTGGTCTTTGTTTAATATAATGTTATTTATAACCCAATAGGGTAGCTCAAGTGACAAGTGAACTCTCTTTGTGGGGAGGAATTTCGGGAGAACCCAGGTTCAATTCCCGCAAGTGATGATTCCCCCTGGGCCAGCTTCTGTGCCTCTTGGAGCGAACGTGCGTGAACCCCGGACCGTAAAACGGACGGAGAGGGTCTGTAAACTTACCAAAAAAAAAAATAATGTTATTTATCATAGACTTAGCTTGTTTTGAACTATTTTGGTAGTTAGGGCAAGCCTATTGTAATTAAAAATAAAAAAAAATACTTAATGAAGTCTTCTGTCACACTCATTATTCAAACATTTCTGATTGTTCTTTAATTTTTGTTATAAAAAGTTTATAAAAGAAGATCGGCCAATGAAAATACACTAGTTCAAAGTTAGGGCATATCAATCGTTTCAAAAGAATTTTAGTATCATGGACAACTCAATTGATCACACGGGGTGAAGTTTGGAAGAAGAGACCAGCGACAGGGAAAATGTGAAATGTAGACTATCTTAAGCAAAATAAGTAATTTTTACTAACTTAAGAATCTCGTTACCTTATTTCTTTGACAACCCAATTAAGGTTTAAGTGACGAATGCTCTCGGAATACAACTCAATTGATCAATTAATTCAAAATAAGTCGAGAAGTTTTGCTTTACTAGCCGCCATAAGATTAAGATAAAACAAAGTAAGTAAATTTAATTTTGTCGTGGGCATAAATGTACAATCATTTGTGAACATATTTTTTTTTAGTACTACTGACTCTGTTACAATATAGTCATTTGTGAACATATAGATCAATTGAAATACATTACAAGCTAGATTTGCGTTCTCAACCCGTCTCTAATCTTCCGGAACTTAATGGATGAAAGGGAGTATCAATCAACTTTAATTTAACAGAAGATTATGTAGACAGTTGAGACACATCTCGAGATTTATTTTATACATCAATATCTAATTTTCAAGGCGGAAACAGTAAACGTTATTTTAGGAGAGGATTAAGTGGTTTAGCCAGAAAATTTAGTTCTATGTCAGATTGTATGAAATGACTTTACATTCCATTGAACCTTGTTGTACTTGTTTCTAATATTTAGTGAAGGTTTATTATTATTATAAAAAAAAAAAAAAAAAAAAAAAAAGCGGTGGCGCTTGCAACGCCCATGCACGTGAAAAACCATGGGGGAGCAAAATGATAATTAACCAAATAATTAATTAAAAGTTAAAAGAGAGAGTGATGGGATATTTGCATTAATCCTCGGAAAAAGCGGGACTATAGGCTTGGTTTCTTGAAATCCGTCAAGGAGAACAAAATGGGTTTTAGCGTACTGCCACACCCTGAAATATACGTCGGCATTGATGGCTAATTAAGGTTGCCTTGCGGCTGCCGGCTGGCCCTTCATAATTCCTTGTAGTGTTTTTCATTCTCATGCTTTTGGCTTGAATCAATTAAATGTGTTTGCACCCAATTCAAATCAAATCAAATTGTGATCATTTATAATATTGTCATTATTAACCATTTCTACCTCCCTTATCTGCTCATTTGAATTCCTAGCTAGACTGCTTGCTATTGACTAATATGGAGCTTTAATATGAAACGTAACTACCACAAAATCATATTAATACTAATTGCATAAAGATACAGTTCTCGAGTAGGTACTATCTATTAATTAATTATTTGTTTGGACAAGGGAAGCTGCCATTATTGACAAGTCGGTCCTTAATCCTTATTATTGATTATTTGATACATCGTTATTACACCAGGAGTACTCAATGTTACTCGAAGTGTATATATAATACATTATCCTAATTGCCAATAATTACTTGGCCTAGTGGCTAAGAGGGCTATCTTTTGACTCGGGTGAAAGTAATCTTGTGTAGGGTGTATCAATCCCTCTTGAATGAAAGTATTTATTCTTGTGTTTATTAATGAATTTTTTTGCCGTTGATGGTAAGTAATTGATATTAATTTGAATATTTTTATGTTGTACATAATTGATAAGAATTGAATTTTTTTAAGTTTGGATCAAGAGCATCATTGGGCTGGAGCAAGAAACTAGTGAGTCGAGAAAGTGGAGTTGAACTAGGAGTGTAACGAGGGTTGGCCTAAGATGTGTGGAGACCGTGGAACTAGTCCTAGTTCGCTTGAGAGTAGATTGAGAATATGTGGAGCTGGAAAGTACGTAGTTTGAGATTATGAAATTGGGACAGATTAGAAACTAGGAATGATTATGTATCTTAGCAATAGTATTCTATCTCAGCTCAGCTCATTCCATGCGTTATTGTTGTGTGATCTCTATATTTTAAATTGAAAAATCAAACTATACTATACTAGAGTAACTATATTATTAAAAAAAAATATTGAGACATATATGAAAAAGGATGATGATATATAAAGAAAAGTGAAAGTAAGGACAATCACATGATTCTTGAATGAATTGAAGTAGGTGATGATGTGTGAGAGGCAGAGCCCCACCCTATTTCCTCGAAGCTAACCTTTCACCACTGTCTGAGGATTATTACTGAATCCATTCCCAAGCTAGCTAGCTAGCTATGTCGTAATCATGGGATTAATATATGACGAAACAAAGGAAGAGATTAATAATAATTATTATTAGTATTATTATTTTTGTGGTGCGGCACGTGAGTGCACTCAATGTGGATTCACGTATAGTACTGTGTTTCCCCACTCCGTTCTTCAGAACCTTTAATTTGATGATATGATGAAGCCAGCCCATGATCGGAGACCCAGACAAACTATCTCTTCTGTCGTCTATTCTTTCGGAAATTTCGCATGTCCCAACTCCCAACTCTGCATTTATTGTATTTAAACCCTAATTCCTGTTCACACATACTATTAAGCTCTGATTATGACTTGATTTTGGATTACTTCAACTAATTAATTATTGATTTACCAAAATCACTTTAATTTATGAAAAAACATGCCCGCAGCTACTATTTGAAAGTGCATTTTATGTGAAACTCACATTATAAATTAGTCAACCAAGGATCACAAGGAGGTAAATTAGATCAACATATAGTCTGTCTTCTATGGTTGGCTCAGCTCAAATTAAGAATGTCAATATGCAGCTCTCATGGAGAATTCAACTTTAAATAGTGGGATCATTGGATGCTTAAAGGGATTCTCCTTGAAACACATTTGTTTTTCGAACCATAATGTTAATTTTGTTCCGAACACACATTCAAATAGTGATTAACTGATTATGGACTTTCTCTAAAATCACCACTTCAATATGTTTTCAAAGAATGGGGCTGAACTATATATGATCAGAAATCTAGTGTTAAACTGCACTTTTACCTGAGGATTATCCTTTGCCGGGGACCATTGGCCATTCCATTCTGAAACGGTAACATAGGCTGTACTATACTAGACACAATGATGATATATAAATTGGAATGTGATTCCAAGAATACAATAATATTAGTGAAGGCTACTTTGTTGCCTTCTACCTATTTGCATCAAAATTCACAAACATACATATGCATAAATGGCATATATGATCACAACCAAAATAATCAATTAAATTAAAGAAAAAAAAATCAACGAAACTCATAATATAAATCAATCGAATACTGTATTTAAATCCCTAACTCAAAAAATTCTTTCTTAAACATGCAAAAATTGCAATTGGTTTCAACTGTATCAGGTCAATGTGTGACAATCGTCAACAATCATGATTGTATACAAAAACATCCGAGCTAGATAGCCATGATTATTTTAAAAGAAAATTGATTATATATCTCAAAATTACTCTTGGTAAAACAAATCAATTGAACTCGGGTTAAAATGGCATATACAAAATCTTGGCTACTATACATATATAGCTTTCATAGCTAGGCAGGAAGACCTGGGCTTTTGAATTATATTACAGAATCCAAAATGGAGTTTTGGCGAGTAGTTTGATTGTACGTTGCGGGATGTTGACGAATGATAATAGAAATTACAGTAAAATGATAATGTATACAAAGGGTGTGGTTATTCTTTCGTTATCATTGCAGGGATGGTACCTACTACATACACGTCGTGGTGCCATATTTTGCATGAAACCTGTTTGAGTTATTGCTCCCCAATTCTCATGTCACTCATGTGAATCTAATCTAGTCTCAAATTCCTATTTTTACCCTTTAATTTTGGGGACCATCTCTTTTACTAGCCTAGCTACACACCATAATGATCTCCCCCCCCCCCCCAAAAAAAAAAAAAAAAAAAAACCACCCCACCACCATCAAGCCCTATTTCCTTGATTTATGAAAAATATATATATATATATATGCCACGGTTATCCGAAAGTTCACTCTAGCAGATGAAGTTCGCCTGATGACCTTAGCTGACAAAGGATCACATGAAGGTAAACCAGTCTAGATAGGTTGTCATAACTGCCTGGCTCAAATCAAGTTCACTCTGGGTGAAGTTCATCAGGTGACCAAGCCAACAAGCCTTAAATCATGGCTTCAATATATACAAGCATGTCATATAATCAACCGAGGAATACAAGTCAGATCAATATTTTCATATTTGATATTTTTTGGGGGAAAAGATAAGTCATATTTAAAAAAAAAAAAAATTATAAGGTGTCAATCAGTACCATATAAATATTATCATATATATCATATATAATAATATTGGATAGTATCTGCATTAAAAAAATTCTTATATATTTATAAATAATCAAACACATACAACTTACTAGTTTGGAAATTGGGATTGCCCTAAAAGAAGTTAATATAGTATTATAGATTTAGTACATTAGTTTGTCTTGCTCTCTTTAAGTTGTGTGTACCATAGTGCAGAAGGCCTAAATTCATATATTCTTTCGATGTTTTGAACAGTCCCTACATATATAATAACTTCTTGTGCTTTCGATCAATACAAAGACTAAAAGTTGACATGGGAGAACAATCTAGGTATGATCTACCAAAAAAATTTCACCCATGAGGCCATGCATGTCCAAACCACATGCGCACAGTCACATATATGGTGGCCTAAAATAATGTAACGTAACTTTCCTAACACATTATCCTCTCTTTAATTTTTGTTATATCTTCCAGCTTTTTTTTTTTTTTTTAATATAGCCTTGTGATCTTAGCTGGCAAAGGACTACAATGAGGTAATTAATCAGTTTAAGTTAAACTTGATCAAGAGGATTTTGGTAAGAATTAAACACGTGATCTTATAGAATCAAGCTTCCCACACTGCCACCCCTTTCAGTGCTATCTTCTACTTCTTTAATTTACTAAAAAGCCACAAATCGCTACCTAAATGTGTGTTATGGGTAAACTCCATCTTGTCACCTTAGCTATGGAAGGACCAAAATGAGATAAACTAACATAGATTACCCATTGACTTAAACCAAGAAACTAAATTTATTAGATAGTTTCAAAAAAGTTAAATTTGAAATCTTGTGGTTATGAGTAATTTGGATGGAATTTGTTTCACTATATTCTAGCTAGCTTCTTGATCATACAATATTAATAGTTGCAATTTTTTTATTATTAAAATTTTGTTTTTTCATCGATAGAAGATAAAGCCAAAGCATATTTTCAGCTATGGACAAGAGAGGACCATATATATATTATTATGATTTCTTTCAACGGTTGTTTACTTTCTTATACCCTTCTACTACCATTATTTATTATTATATTTTGGTCATAAATTAAAAGGTTTGGCTTTAAAAAGGTGTGGTTGGAAAAAGAGTGGAAGACATTTTAATGTGTAGAGTATAACACAAATGGAGTCACGCCTTCAACCCCATATATGTTTAGTATGTGCATCAGATCAACATCTATCATCATTTCTTTTTCTGATCCGTGTCAAAAGCTTTGTAGGCCTTTTTTGTATTCAACTCAACCTCACCAACTTTCATGAGTTTGGATCCATTTTATTCACAGGAAGGTCATCAATATTTGCTTCAAAAGCTATATATATATATATATATATATATGAAAATTCTATATATATTATTGTTCGGTATTAGTGTCTCTTGTATCAAGTATAAAAAAGATGTGTAAGTATATATGTATAGTTATACCGAGTGTTATGGTGATACATGTATCCTTAGTATTCATTATAATCCCAAATGTTTTTTGGGTTGTACTTGGTACCAAAGGGCAAATCTGTCATTTCGACGGGGCGGGCTAAAAGGTCCGCAAAAATACAGGCCATAAAATTCAAAGCTCGTGAGATGAATTAAGCCTGTTTTGACGGTTCTACCAAAGAACTAAAGGCACCAACGCAACAGTATCGATCAGCACTTTAAACTTTTATATATATATTTCTGAATGCGGGATCATGTAGCTAGGGGAAAATATAGTCCACATATTTTCGGCCTTGTGGCCCATCTCTAGGGCATCCTAAATGTTAATGTGGCGACGAACTGCTATTCAAATGTAAATAAAAAAAATATTTACTAGTTATAACTTTTAATATAATAATAAATGCTTAATTATGAAAATTAGTATCAAAGCAAGTTACTGAAGGCTAGCAAGTGTTTAGAAAATTCCTATTATTTAAAAATTTAAGTTGGAACTATGCGATAAATTAAACTCGACTAAGGGCATATTAATAATAATCAAATTTATAACCTCTCCAATATAAAATTTATATTCTACCCACTCGTTGAAAAAGAGTCTAAACATTCATTATTATTTCTTTAAAGATTTGCATTATATTAACACTTCTCTCAATCATTTCTAGTACAGAGCACTCATGAACTTTTTTAACCTTTGTTATTTTTTAAAAATTGTTTTTTAACTTTTTAATTTATATATTTTCCTCATGCAGACAGGGAATGCAGCTTTAACTTATTAGAATCTTAAAAAACAAATATACGTAGGAATAAAGATATGGTGTTAATTCCTTTTTGTCCCCAAATGTAGGACCCACGGCTATCCCATGCATGGCTTTTCTCCTCTCCTTTGACCTTGTATTGCGTGTGTATGAGGTTAAGCTGACCTCATCCATGGCTGATTGTGTGAAGACTGAAGAGAAAATGCAATGATTTTTTAAGCTGGGCAGCCCAATCCGGATAAGAATGAAAGTTCCAAAATGTATGGGCTATCAATTTGTTATTGGCCCAACAATAACAAATAATATTTGGAGAATGAAAAATATAAACCCACCGAGTTGATTCGACAACTAATTTGATCATTACAAGAATTTAAGTTTGACTTTTTATGATACGGAATAATTGTTTATTGGTCTTCTCGATTTGAACCGGTCACCTATGATCCTTTGTCGAGTAAAGTCATAAGGCCAGCGAGATTCATACAATAACACACATTCGAATAGTCTCTACCCGCTTGTGGTCGGTAGAATTCAATCTTTTCAACTAAGATTTAGAATTTATAGAAAATAATGATTTTAGTCTCTAAATTATTAACATGACCATTTATGCCGTCAAGTATGCTACTTTTACATTGCACGAGAGGAGGTTGTTAGTCAATAAAACAAAAATTATATTATAATTTGCAATTCTAAATCATCAGTATACATTAACCACTTGACGAACCAAAATAATTAAAACTGCAATCTCGTAAAAAAAAGATGGACTATAATTGCCACCTTGTAAAAGTTTGGAGAGTCAATAACACTCACGCAAAAATGGATAAGGAAAATACTATTTACCCCTCCTAATTTTCTCCTAATATTTTCCATCACGATGTGACTTATATTCATTGGGTGTCATGAATTAGCTAACCCCACACACTTTAATTAAAAACTAAATAATCCAATTAAATGGTAGCATATCAATTGCAAAATTAGGAGGGAAGTTTTTAAGAGGAGTATATAGCATTACTCAATGGATAAACTAAAACCACCCTTTCATTCATGTGTGAAAATGATATTTCTCTAAGATTTAGCAAGAATTTAATTCTAAAATATTCAAATTCTAATGTAGTTAACGTAACATTGAGATTATACCGAACCGAAAACAAAACCACTTGGATAGTTGATGATAATGGCACATGATTCCTAAATTCTTGGAACTTCAACTGCTACTATTAGCGGTTAAAAACCATTTTTCCCTTTATCCTGCCATCTTCTACATCAGAAAGGATCATCAATCTCCTGATTGGTAAAGACCAATGGTCAATAACTTGTTGAAACAAGTCCACTCACTCTTTTCCAATTAAAGAAGTATATATTAAGAGTCTATTTCTCTCTTCTTCGTACCCCATAATTTTTCATCGTATCGTTAGTTTAGGTCGTTAATTTAATTTACTTGAATTGTTTATTTTATGTGTACTATGAAAATGTTGCAGGTGATGTTTGAGAGATTAGGGTGTAATCGGAGGGTGATCGGCGGCGGAGTTCAAATTCTGGTAAGGAATTGGCACAAGAAACGCGAAGTTGAGGTTGCATGGGAGAAGCCGGAGGTGGGGTGGACGAAGCTTAACTTCGACGGCTCATGCAAATGCAGGACCGGAAAATCGAGCATCGGCGGCGTTTTCCGGAACCACGAGGCGGAATTCCTGCTGGGATACGCGGAATCCATCGGGAAATCGAATAGCACGGTGGCGGAGTTGGCGGCGCTCCGGCGAGGCCTGGAGCTCGTGGCGGAAAACGGCTGGACTCGTCTCTGGCTCGAAGGGGATTCCAAGTCCCTCGTCGACGTCGTTCGCCGGAAAAAGCGCGTCCGGTGCGAGGAGTCCCAACGGCATCTTGATCGGATTAATGTCATCATCCCGGAATTGGAGAAGTGCGTGGTGGGACACGTGTTCAGGGAAGGTAATAGAGCGGCGGATAAACTTGCGCAGATCGGCCACAATCTCCGATCTCCCCAAGTTTGGCACCGTGCTCCGTCGCAACTTCTCCGTATCCTTAACGACGATGCACATTCTAAGATTTTTATTCGCAGGATGTAACAAAATATAAACTTGACAGAAAAAATTAAAATACGCAAAGGACTTTCACCAAAATCTATTCTAATAATTCTGTATTAAATACTTAATTCTTAACATGTTCCAACTAAATACACGGTAAAAAATATAAAATTTTCTGAACATTACAACAGTATAGAAAATATTGGCTAATAACTAGGAAAAAAATGAAAAAGAAAGGAATATATCTATATATGGTACTAAACAATCTCAATATCTCCCATTGAATTTCCTGGAAAATCAGCCTCTGTGAACTTTTTCCAGAACCAATGTTTTGTCCAAACCACGCTCATGTCTTCAATGGGAATGTTCTTTGTCTCCGGCAAGAGGAAGTATATAAACACCGTCATGATAAGTACAAAACAGGCAAAGAAGATGAAAAGTCCAAACTTTAAGTGACACAGCATGTTGAGGAAGACTTGAGCCACAACAAAGGTGAAGATCATGTTGAAGGAGACGTTGATGCTCTGAGCGGCCGATCGGATTTCTAATGGGAATATTTCACTGGGTACGAGCCAACCTAGAGGCCCCCACGACCATGCAAATCCAGCAACGTATGTGCAAATGAAAATCACTACCACTAAAGCAAACCACATCGGCAAATCTCCAGGATTTCCGCTGGTTCCAAATTTCACTCCAATGCAGACTGTAACAATAATCTACAGACGGACAGATTGTTTAAAGAACATTAATCTCATTTTAAAATACACATGAATAATATAAGGTTGAGATGGAGTGTAAATTAATTACCTGGCAAATAAGCATTTGAATGCCACCTTCAAGGAAGAAGAACCTTCTCCCAGCTCTATCAACAAACGCAACCGAAACCAAAGTAGCCAAAACGTTAACAAGGCCGGTAATGACAGAAGATATAAGAGAAGCGTTGCTTCCAAAGCCGATGGTTTTGAACAAGACGGGCGCGTAGAACATGATGACGTTGATGCCGGTGAGTTGCTGGAAAGATGGAATCAAGATCGACATTACCAGCTGGGGCCTGTACTTCCTTTGCACAAGATTTTTCCATGGATGCTTAACTTGATTAGAAGCCTCGCTAGCCGCCACTAGGTCGTTGAACTCTTCATCAACGTTGTCTACTCCCCTGATTCTTCTCAGCATGGATTTCGCTTCGCCGTGGCTCCCACGCTCAATCATGGAGTTTGGGGTGTCGGGGAGGAAGAAGGAGCCGACTGTGATGATCAAAGCAGGAATCACAGCCCCTCCCAAGCTCAATCGCCACCCCCACTCGATCTTGGCGAAGAAATAGTTGGCCACATTGGCTATTAAGATCCCCACTGTGATGAAAAGCTGGAAACCAATGTTGAGTGCTCCTCTGTACTTTGATGGCGCCATCTCTGACAAATAAAGTGGAACAGACTGCACGCATAGAAGGCAAACATATAACTAATCTAATTTCTAATTATAGACAATAGTATAATGATGAATTGGTGAATACCTGATTGGCAAATCCGATGCCTAAACCGAGCAAAACACGGCCGACGATCAACATCCAGAGAGCTTGAGCGAAGCCGTTGAGGAGAGCTCCAACTAAGAAGATGAAACCTCCGGCCATCATAGAAATCCTCCGCCCCAATTTTCTGGTGACATAGGAGGCAACCATGCAGGAAACCAGGGCGGCCAAGTATAACGAAGACGTAAACATGGTCAGAGTTTCGCTGTTAAACTTACAGTACTGATTCGTAGACGAATCCAGGGCCTGCTTTCTATAAACATCTGGAAAAAACCTTTCCAAGAAACTGTCCATAGAAGTCACACCCCCTGCAAAACATAACAGCAACTTTCAATAACTCAAGACAACCATTAATCTCTGTAGATATGTGGAAAAAACTTGTAATTATATATACCTGAAATCCCGATATCATAGCCAAAAATCAATCCACCCATAGCAGCAACCATGCAGGTAACAATAACATATCCGGTAAGTTTCCCCGGATATTCCTTGTTAGATGCATGAGCAATTCCACCGCCTGCCATTGTTGGATTAAGAAACTAAAGAAACCGAAGAGAATATATATGGATTATAAGAGGTATAGGAGGAGGCTAAGCTAGAGAAGCGATGAGAGCAGGATGGACAGGTTAAGAGGAGATAGATGGAGGTGTATTTATAGGTCGTACTAGATATTAATCCAAGGTATAATAGGACAACTATAGCTCATTACTCATAATTATTCTGTCTTTGATTGGAATAAGGACTTTATAAATTACAGGTTGAACAGGAATAGAAATTATAATCCAAGTAGACTAGACTTACTATACACAAACTCAAACATAAACATAATTTATTTGTTTCTCAAGTCAAACCAAACCGTACAACTTTATTTATCAAAAATTATACCATGGAGGCATGGACCCAAGATCCGTTTTGCTACATGGATCTTAATTATAAATATAGCTTTATTTTTTGTATATTGTTTATTTTTTATAAGTTTATTATATTTTGGAAAAAATTTATTTTTAGATTATTAAAGTTCATTTTTTTAATAAAAAAGAACATATATCATGGGTTTATTTTGTGACATAGAACACAATTCACGGTATAAGCATTTGTTTATGTCGGCAAATTATACAATAGACTAGGGTCTACCGTGTACAAAAATAATCTTCAAATTTTGTATCTGTAGTTGTATGTAGTACAGTGGACCGTTTCTATACCTGTATATATCCTAATGTGTAGCAATTATCAAATTATTTGTTTACATTTATTAATTGTAGGTAAGAATGTGTTAACTGAAGATATATAATTTTGCATCAGGATTCACAATGCAATATGAACTTGGTCCATGAATTTATATGAAATAATGATTTTAGTCTCTAAATTATTAACATGACTATTTATGACCATTCAATTTTTCATAAAGTGATAGTTTTGGTCATTATCCCATGCTCTCAAGTATGTTTCTTTTACATTGCATGGGAGGAGGTTGTTAGTCAATAAAAATATATATAATTTGCAATTTTAAATCATCAGTATGCGTTTTCAAAAAAAAAAAAAAATCATCAGTATGCATTAACCACTTGATGAACCAAAATAATCAAAACTGCCATCTTTAAAAAAAAAAAAAAAAAAAAAAAAAAAAAAAGAAAAGAAGATGGACTATAATTGCCACCTTGTAAAATTTTGGAGAGTTAATAACTATTAGGACTCTACATAATAGAGTCATACTATAAGTCTTAGTCCTAGTTTACTTATGATTCTCAGTCCTAATTTACTTATGATTCTCTTGTATATATACTCTTGTATTCCTACAGTTATATTTTGTGAACTCTAATACAAACATAATTGTTCTCATCTGGTATCAGTCGCTAGGGTTTCGTTCTTGTTCCCATGGCTACGAATGACGGCTCTGCCTCTGAGCGGACCGTTTCAGATGTTGCTGTGAGTTCTGCGGCGCCGGCTCCCGCGTCGTCGCTCTCTTCTGCTCATCACTACATTAGCATCAAACTCAACCACCGCAATTTTTTGTTTTGGCGTACTCAGGTTCTCCCGTTTCTACGTGGCCATGATCTCATTGATCTTGTTGATGGATCGTGTCCTTGCCCGGAGGAGTTCCTCCCTGCCGTGTCTGCTGCTACCTCGTCCGCTGCTGCTGCCCGCGTTCGGAATCCGGCGTTTGTTGCGTGGTCTCGCCGTGATCAAGGGTTGCTGTCTCTCCTGGTTTCTTCGCTGTCCGAGGAGGTGTTCTCCATCGCTGTCGGCTGTCGGACATCGAAGGAGTTGTGGGATGCCATTGAGCAGTCCCTCGCTTCCGCCTCTCAATCCCGCCAACTTCACTTGCTTAGCCAACTCCATGGTCTCCGGCAAGGAGATTCGTCGACGGCAGAGTATCTCGGGCGAGCTCGGCTTATTGTTGAAGATTTAGCTCTCGCCGGCCGGAAGGTAACGCTGGAAGAACAGAACCTGTACGTGTTCCGCGGCCTTCGACCGGAGTTCAAGGGTGTCACCTCTTCGCTGGCGGTTCGAGGACATCCGGTGACGCTCCTTGAGCTTGCTGACTTGCTGGGCGCGCAAGACTTCATCGCCGGTGATGATTACGCATTGCCTGGAGGTGCTGCACCGGCGGCTTTCGCTGCTCAGGGAGGTCGCCAGTCGCGTGGTCGTGGAGGAGGCCGTTCGGCTGGCGGAGCACCGTTCGGTCGTGCTGGTTCTAGTTCTGCTCGCGGTCGCGGAGGTTCTGCATGGCGCGGCGGCGGCGGTTCTGGTCGGCAGTCACGTGGCGGTGGGAGAGGCCGTGGGAGAGGCTCTTCCATCCAGTGTCAAATTTGCGGTTCATTTGGTCACTCGGCTTTGTCTTGTTACAAGTTGCCTTATGTTGTTTCTCCGCAAGCGAATTTTATTCATCAGGGTGATTCGGCGAATAACGTGACTGCTCATACCTGGTTGCCTGACACTGGTGCAACACATCATGCCACACATGATATAGCTGCCCTCTCTACTTCTGAAGAATATGGTGGTAACGACACTTTACGTGTTGGTGACGGTACGCCTTTACTTATTAGTAACGTGGGTCATGCTTCTATTTCTACGCCTTCTAGGTCTCTTAAGTTGTCTCATATTTTACATGTTCCCCGTCTTTCTGCCTCTTTATTATCCGTTCAGCGCTTTGCGTCGGATAATCAGGTGTTTTTTGAGTTTCACCCTTCCTTCTCTGTTGTGAAGGATATTCGGACCAAGGAAATTCTTTTGCGGGGCAATAGTTCCGGTGGGCTCTATACCTTGCCGGTTCCTTCTGGTTCACCTTCCGCGTTTATTTCTGCTCGTGCTTCGGCGTCTACGTGGCATGATCGTTTGGGTCATCCGCATCAGCGTGTTTTACATCGAGTCTTGGAGTCTTGTTCTGTTAGTGAGTCGAATAAAACTTCTCATACTGTGTGTTCTGCGTGTGAAATGGGTAAATCTGCACGTTTCCCATTGCCACGTGTTGTCTCTGTTAGTTCGAATGTGCTAGATTTAGTTTATACGGACATTTGGGGCCCTGCTCCTGTACTCTCTTCTGAGGGTTATCGTTATTTTGTTTTATTTGTGGATGACTTTTCTCGTTATACTTGGTATTTTCCTATGAAATTAAAGTCAGATATATATTCTGTTTTTGAGCGTTTTCGATGTTTAGTTGAACGTGCCTTCAATCGTAAAATCAAAGCTGTTCAATCTGATTTAGGGGCTGAGTATAAAAAGTTACATTCTGTTTTTGTTCAGCTTGGTATTAGTCACAGGCAATCTTGTGCGTACACACACGAACAGAATGGTCGTGTGGAACGGAAGCACAGGCATGTGGTTGAAACCGGGCTAGCACTTATGGCTCGTGCCTCTGTGCCGTCTCGGTTCTGGCATTTTGCTTTTGAGGCTGCTGTTTTCCTTATTAACAAAATGCCCTCGCATACTCTCCATAACTCTAGTCCTCATGTCTTAGTGCACAGTTCTCAGCCATCATATTCCTTTCTTCGTGTCTTTGGCTATCTGTGCTATCCGCACTTACGGCCATATAATCGTCATAAACTGTCTTACAGGTCTTCTCCATGTGTCTTTCTGGGCTATCCTGATTCGTTTCGGGGTTATAGGTGCATGGACCTGCGTACTAATAAAGTTTTTGTGTGCCGTCATGTGCGGTTTGATGAAGCTGTGTTTCCTTTTGGTGCTAAGTCTGTTTTGCAGGCTCCATCAGAATCTATTGCACGACCTTGGGCTGAATCTGTTTTTCATCCTGTGGCTGATCCATCTGTGGTAGCTCCCTCGCCTCCTGCTGATGTGGCTCAGAAGAGGCCTCGTGGTCGGCCACGTGGTCGTACTGTGCGTCCCACGGAGAGGTCTCACTCCATGGCCACTAGGAGTCGGTCTGTGGCTCCGGTTGCGGGTTTGACTGTGCAAGTTTCCTCTGTTGATCCTACTTGTTATACTCAGGCAGTCAAACACTCTGAATGGAGGGAGGCAATGGATCAGGAGTTCAATGCCTTGTTGCAGAATCAGACATGGTGCTTGGTTCCTCCCACTGCGTCTATGAATATTATTGGCTGCAAGTGGGTGTTTCGCACGAAAAGGAAGGCTGATGGATCTGTTGAGCGCTACAAGGCCAGGCTCGTGGCTAAAGGGTTTAATCAGGTCCCGGGTCAAGATTTCTTTGACACTTTCAGCCCGGTGGTTAAACCTACTACAGTCAGGTTGTTGCTCTCTCTTGCTCTTTCTTCTGGTTGGCTAGTCAGGCAATTGGATGTGCATAATGCATTCCTTAATGGTAATCTTACAGAAACTGTTTACATGCGTCAGCCTCCGGGGTATGTTGATTCTCAGCACCCTGATCATGTTTGCTTGTTGAAACGCTCCCTGTATGGTTTGAAGCAGGCTCCCCGGGCTTGGTTCACTCGTTTGCACACTTTTCTATTATCTGCTGGTTTTAATGCCTCTAAAACTGATGTTTCGTTATTTTATTATTCTCGTGGATCGGCTACTGTTTACCTGCTTGTTTATGTGGATGATATTCTTGTTATGAGCAATGAGCATGGTGCATTGGAGGCTTTGCTCTCCAAGCTCTCTAGTACTTTCAAGATTAGAGATCTTGGTGAGCCTGGGTTTTTCCTTGGGATTGAAACAGTCAAGTGTGCAGATGGAGTGTTGCTTTCTCAGCGTAGGTATATGACTGACATACTTAAACGAGCTGGTATGACAGACTGCAAACCTGTGTCTACACCTACTACGACTTCAAAGACAATATCTACCTGTACAGATCCATATGATGATCCCACGCAATACCGAAGCATTGCAGGTGCACTACAGTACCTAACTATCACGAGACCAGATTTATCCTTTGCAGTTAATCTGCTTTGTCAGCACATGCATGCTCCAACCACTGCACACTGGGAACAACTGAAACGTGTGTTAAGGTATGTTAAAGGTACTATGTCTTTGGGTCTGCGATTGAGAAAGTCAAGTTCAGGTGAGCTTCATGCATTCTCGGATTCTGACTGGGCTGGTTGTCCTACGGATAGAAAGTCTACTAGTGGGCATGCTGTGTTTCTTGGAACCAATCTAGTGTCCTGGGTATGCAAGAAACAAAGGACTGTTGCTCGATCTTCTACTGAAGCAGAGTACAAGGCTCTTGCAGATGTATGTGCTGAAGTTCTGTGGATCCTCTCTTTGCTGCGAGAAATAGGAATTTCACCTCTTCCAGTGCCCAAACTTTGGTGTGACAATCTTGGAGCTACTTATATGTGTGCTAATCCTATTTTTCATGCTCGCACAAAGCATGTCGAAATTGATTATCACTTTGTGAGAGACAGAGTGGCTGCAGGAGACATTCAGGTGCACTTTATTTCTACTAAGGATCAGCTAGCTGATATTTTCACCAAGTCACTCGCAGGTCCCCGGTTCTGCTTCTTACGTGACAAGCTACAGGTTACTTCCGTACCATCCGCTTGAGGGGGAGTATTAGGACTCTACATAATAGAGTCATACTATAAGTCTTAGTCCTAGTTTACTTATGATTCTCAGTCCTAATTTACTTATGATTCTCTTGTATATATACTCTTGTATTCCTACAGTTATATTTTGTGAACTCTAATACAAACATAATTGTTCTCATCATAACACTCACGGATAATATGGATAAGGAAAATGATATTTACCCTTCTTAATTTTTTCCTTATATTTTTGCTCATGATGTGACTTATATTCATTGGATGTCATGAATTAGCTGATCACATACACTTTTAATTAAAAACTAAATCATTTAAATGATATTACATCAGGATGGAAAATTAGGAGGGTATATAACAATATAACATTACTGAATGGATAAACTAAATTCACTATTTTATATAAATTCATGAGCGAAAAATGATATTTTTCTATGATTTATCAAGAATTAATTCTAAAATTAAATATTCAAATTCGAATGTAGTTAACCTAAGATTGAAATTATACTGAACCAAAAACAAAACCACGTTGAATAGTTGATGATAACGGCACATGAGTCCTAAATTCTTGGAACTTTAACTGCTACTATTAGCGGTTAAAAACGATTTTTTCCTTTATCAGAAAGGATCATCAACGTAACATCTCCTGGTTGGTAAAAACCAATGATCAATAACTTGTTGAAACAAGTCCACTCACTCAGTCACTCTTTTCTAATTAAAAGAAGTATATATATCCTTTCAAAAAAAAATTAAAGAAGTATATATTAGGAGTCTATTTCTCTCTTCTTAGTACTCCTTAATTTTTCATGCAACATGCATGAAAACGTGTTCATCTAGTGGTTATCGTTAGTTTAAGTGGTTAAAATTTAATTTATTCTTTTTGTCTGTACTATAAAAATACGCAAATTATATTGTGGACCATGATCATAGTTGATACTGCAGTTGTGTTGAACGGATACGGCAGTTGTGTTGAAAGGAAACTGCAATTGCACGGAACAAAAGCCATTCATCCGTTCAACACAACTACGGTATCCATTCAACACAACTGCAGTATCTTTTCAACACAACTGCAGTATCCGTTTAACACAACTACAGTTCCAAATGGATGACACGGTCTCTGTTCCGCGCAACTGCAGTTCCTTTTCAACACAACTGCAGTTTCAGTTTCAGCACAACTGTAGTATCAACCATGACTCATGGTGCACAATGAACAGGAATAGAAATTCTAATAGACTAGACTTACTATACACAAACTCAAACAAAAACATAATTTATTTGTTTCTCAAGTCAAACCAAACCGTACAACTTTGTTTATCCAAAATTATATCATGGACCCAAGATCCATTTTGCTACAATATGGATCTTAATTATTATTAATATAGCTTTATTTTTTGTATATTACGATTTCATTTTTTTTAATATGACGGTCAAAATACGCAACACAATAGAATTCGGCAACCCTTAAATATTCAATCTATCATTCGCCGTTCTCGAGCTTCTCCAAGAAAACATTGTCCATCGCATCTTGATAATTTTATCCCAGCATCGTATTCTTCATTGTTTCATATTAAAAGACTACGATGCCTCGGTTGGAGCACAAACATTGATGGGTCAATGGGTCTAGGATTAAATGGTGCTAATACATCCATAACTGTCAAGTATACAATAATAAAAACAAATAATAATATTATACAAGTATAGATCATCATTATTTTAGAGTTAGAAAGTGAAAAAGATAAAAATGCATCCTTACACAATAAATAACACTTTTTATCGTAATAAAAATTTACAATAGAATAAAAATCCTTCTCACAGTGATAATGATGTTGTAGGAGTATAATGATTTGCCGAGTAACATGATATATAAAAATTAGCATATAGGAGCAAATGTAACAATAAACATAGCATATATGTGGCGGTTTGTGTAACATTTGTAGTAGGCAAAAGTTCTTCAATAATTCTTGTGTTGATCACTACCACTACCTAGTATTTAAGGATTTGTTCTTCACAGAGCATGAACTCACAGTTACATATACCACTAGGTGTACTCGTGTTCCATGGGTGGAAATGTCACTAACTTCATTCTTCCCTGTTTCTCAACTTTAAAAAAAAAAAAAAAAAAAAAGCCATGGCCAGCTACTGTTCCTTCAAAAAAATAAAAGTATAATGGTATTATAGCTTTGGTTATAATTAATATAAATAAACAGCCCTGGCACACAATTAATATAACTAATAAATTCAACAAATTTTTCCTAAATACTTTTTTAGTAAAACTATAATTCCTAAAAATTACCCTTTTTTTTTTACTAAAACTATAATACCATCTCATAAACATTTTTTTTTACTAAAACTATAATACCATTATCATTTTCACTTATTTCACACTCATAATGCATGCATTTAGTGTAAAACTATATTGTTATTACCATTTTCATTTTTAATTCAACAAATATGTAGTTTTACAATACTAAATTTTTATAAATAGTGTTCGGCACATGATCAATATATAAATTTATTGTTTCACCGATACAAAACTATATAATATAAATTAACTAAAATATAAGTACATCGCCAAAAATGTAATATTGGAAAAGCATTATGTGCTACCACCACCTGAATGCCGTTACAAAAATTTACACGCCTCCGCCACGCCGTAAAATATTACCGCCTAAAAGAAATGTTTGGTTGCCGGAAAATTTGTCACTCTGCTGAAAAATCATAATACTTGAGTTATTTGCTTCTTGAGGAGTTGTGAGTTTGAGAAAATAAAATTAAAGGAAAAGAGGAGATGTACGCATATAAGGATTATAAGCTATAGGAGAAGGGAATGAATTTGCAGTTATGTACTCTATACGTATATATTGGTAAACGCCCGGCATGTATTTAGCTTTAATTTGTACACAATGACTAACCCCTAGCTGGGTTGTAGGCATCCAATAGATCGAACCCTTGACATTTGGTTAGGGATAAATGAGTCCCTTCCACTCAACCACACCCTCCAGGTTAAAACTTTTACTTTTTGTATTTATGTATTTAATCCCTTAGAAAATGGTAAAGCTATATATTATTACTTTATTTTTATCCCATTTTTAAAAAGTTCATATTTTAGCCCATTGCATCAAGTTTCTCGGCAAACAAAGAATCAGCCCGGATTCCAAGTCTCTCGTCGACATCGTCCGCCGGAAAAAGCGCGTCCGGTGCGAGGAGTCCCAACGGCATCTTGATCGGATTAACGTCATCATCCCGGAACTGGAGAAGTGCGTGGTGGGACATGTGTTAAGGGAAGGTAACAGAGCTGCCACCATCTCCGATCTCCCCAAGTATGGCACCGTGCTCCGTCGCAACTTCTCCGTATCCTTAACGACGACGCGCATGCCAAGATTTTTATTCGCAGGATGTAACAAAATATAAACTTAAATGCAAAATAGGCAAATTAAAATATTTTCAACAAAATCTATTCCAATTACTAAATAATTAATTCTCACGATTCTCATGTTCCAACTAAATACACTGTAAAAAAAATATATAAAATTTTCCTAAGATTACAACACTAATAACTAGAAAAAGGAAAAATGAAAAAGAAAAAATAATATATATATCTATGCATGGTACGTTGGTACTAAATTAAACAATCACAATTTCTCCAATTGGATAATCAACCTGGGAAGTAAATTTTTTCCAGAACCAATGCTCTTCCCAAACCACGGTCATGTCTTCAATGGGAATGTTCTTCGTCTCCGGCAAGAAGAAGTATATAAACACCGTCATGACAAGTACAAAACAGGCAAAGAAGATGAAGAGTCCAAACTTCAAGTGACACAACATGTTGAGGAAGACCTGAGCCACGGCAAAGGTGAAGATCATGTTAAAGGAAACATTAATGCTCTGAGCAGCTGATCGGATCTCCAATGGAAATATTTCACTGGGCACGAGCCAACCCAAAGGCCCCCACGACCAAGCAAATCCGGCTACATATGTGCATATGAAAATCACAACCACTAAGGCAAACCACATCGGCAAATTACCAGGATTTCCACTGGTTCCGAATTTCACCCCAATACAGACTGTAACAATAATCTGCAAACAGACAGATTGTTTAAAGAACATTAATCTTATTCTAAAGTACACATAAATAATACGTATAAAAGATTGAATGCTGATATTAAGGTTGAGATTAGAATTAATTACCTGGCAAATAAGCATTTGAATGCCGCCTTCAAGGAAGAAAAACCTTCTCCCAGCTCTATCAACAAACGCAACCGAAACCAAAGTGGCCAAAACGTTAACCAGGCCGGTAATGACAGAAGATATAAGAGAAGCGTTGCTTCCAAAGCCGATGGTTTTGAACAAGACGGGCGCGTAGAACATGATGACGTTGATGCCGGTGAGTTGCTGGAAAGAAGGAATCAAGATCGACATTACCAGCTGGGGCCTGTACTTCCTTTGCACAAGATTTTTCCATGGATGCTTAACTTGATTCGAAGCCTCGCTAGCCGCCACTAGGTCATTGAACTCTTCATCAACGTTGTCTACTCCCCTGATTCTCCTCAGCATGGATTTCGCTTCGCCGTGGTTCCCACGCTCAATCATGGAGTTTGGGGTGTCGGGGAGGAAGATGGAGCCGATGGTGATGATCAAAGCAGGAACCACAGCCCCTGCCAAGCTCAATCGCCATCCCCACTGGATCTTGGCGAAGAAATAGTTGGCCACATTGGCTATTAAGATCCCTACTGTGATGAAAAGCTGAAAACCAATGTTGAGTGCTCCTCTGTACTTCGATGGCGCCATCTCTGACAGATAAAGTGGAACAGACTGATTGGCAAATCCGATTCCAAAACCGAGCAAAACCCGGCCCACGATCAACATCCAGAGAGCTTGAGCGAAGCCGTTGAGGAAAGCTCCGGCGCAAAAGATTACACCTCCGGCTAACATGGAAATCCTCCGCCCCAATTTTCTTGTGACATATGAGGCAACCATGCAGGAAACCAGGGCAGCCAAGTACAACGAAGACGTAAACATGGTCAGAGTTTCGCTGTTAAACTTACAGTATTGATTCGTAGACGAATCCAGGGCTTGCTTTCTATAAACATCCGGAAAAAACCTTTCCAAGAAGCTATCCATAGAAGTCACACCCCCTGCCACAAATCCAAGAAACATAACATCAATTTTCAATAACTCAATACAACCATTAAACTCTATAGGAAAAACTTGTAATTATACATTACCTGAAATCCCGATATCATAACCAAAAATCAGACCACCCATGGCAGCCACCATGCAGGTAACAATAACATATCCAGTAAGTTTCCCCGGATATTCCTTACTAGATGCATGAGCAATTTCACCGCCAGCCATTGTTGGATTACAAAACTAAAGAAAACGAACAAGAGAATATATATAGATTATAAGAGGTATGATAGGAGGAAGCAAAGCTAGAGAAGCGATGAGAGCAGGATGGACAGGGTAAGAGGAGATGGAGGTGTATTTATAGGTTGTACTAAATATTAATCCCAGGTATAATAGGATAACTATAGCTCATTAATCATGATTATTCTGTCTTAGATTGGAATTAGGACTTTACGAATTACAGGTTGAACAGGAATAGAAATTATAATTCAAGTAGACTATCCTTATTCACGGTATAAGCATTTGTTTATGTCTACGTGGGCCATGGGATTTCAGAATTCAGCCCAAGTTGGTTTTCAATATTAGGCCAATAATGGCGTTTGCAGATTGGGTTTTGGGTTCAAAAGCCCAAATGCCTATTTTGAGCTCCTAACGTTTGTCTGGTCTTGGATTAGCTCTTTTCATTTATTAATATTTTAAAAAAAAAAAATTAACAATAAAATTTATTTCAAAAAAAAAAAAAAAGTGGGAATGCATTAAAAGAAGTTGCCATACAAAATCCAAAAACAGCTATGAATGGATTTTAGCGTGGGGACTGTGAAGTCTTGAGCAGCAACCTGCTGGACCCTTGTGGTCCAATGTCCAGACCCTTTTGTCAACTTACTCAAATAGTTCTTCAATGCAAGACAACTTTCACTTTCTCATCTTCTCCTCTCCCTTCAATCCATACAATAAAAATTAACAAATAAATATGTAAAAACGAAGCCTTTTCTTTTTCTTTTAAAAAAAAAAAAAAAAAGATTGCACTCAAATGCCAACAGCCCCAATCTGTCCTTCTTTGGAGCCTCGGTGGAGTTGGCAACCCAGCTATGACAACCAGCAGAGTAAAACTATTAACCATTTTAGTCAATCAGTTGAGTTATATCAATATATGTAAGGTAAATGAAGATGCACATATTTTTATTAAATTTCATCACTTTATAATATTGCGTTTGCTATGACATTATTGTTTCTTGTATTATAACTTTATCCCTTCTACCATACATAAGACAACAGGGCAACCGAGCCAAGTTAGTCAAACTGCTGACTTGATAACCACAAAGTTTCAAGTTTTACTCTCAACAGGGGCAGCCTATTGATTAATTGGCTTTCTAAGTTTGAGCTGATCAATTATGGACGATTAGGGTCACAAAGTAAAATTTACTAAATGCACACCTCGAGTACTGACATGAAATTATAAAGGTGGCATCATCATCATCCATCATCCATCACACTATTCTATGGATGCAAGGAGGAGGGTGGACAAACATTGATTGCCACATATCACATGTCCATCTAAACCTCATGCCTTTCCCATGTGCTGGTTTGTCTCTCCCCACCCCAAAACCAGACAAATTTTATCCAACTCACACTTACTATGCATTCCCAGCTAACTGAATTTTACTGTGGGGATTATATACAGAGGTTGGTTGAGATCTTTTAGTAGAAAATTGGTAGGGGTATGGCTATGGCTACAGGATAAACAAAAAGACACCCTAAAAGCCCTTTTGAGTTTTGAGCACAGTGAAGAACAATCATAGGAAAATGATTATGAAAGTTTAACTAACTCAGAAAAAGGCACTTAAGGGAATGTACAAAACAGGAACTTAAATATTGGGAAACTAAAGGGGAAAACCAAAAAGAAAAAGGGAATCAAGAATGCCAAATTCCACTAAGGATGTTTTTGAATCTGCTGGTGGATAATTTCCTGACAATCTTTTTGGCATCTGAAACATCTGCCTCTGCAAGCTTCTCAATGTGGTTTAAGTAGCCAGAATTTACAATTTTTTTCCTTGCAGTGTTGCAGCTGGTTAAGGGCAAGAGAATGGAAAGCAAGAGCTTCTTGTTCCCAAACCTTGCCTCTTGAGGATCAAGCATCTGCAGAAGCAACACGACGTTTTGATCGTTCTGCACGAATCTCTTTCGGTTCCCGGGCACAACCACCAGACTAGACAACGTCTCGGCTGCCATTTCGCGAACTTCATAAGACTCCGAATCAAGAAACCTCACAAGCTCGGGCATGACCCCTGCATCCCCCATTGCTTTCTTGGACTCCTCCGAAGTCCCACACAGCCAAAACGCGGCCTTCAGCGCCACCTCTTGAATCGAGCCTTCCCCGTATCTGAGGAAGTACAGAACGTGATCCACGAACCCATAACTCAACAAAACGGTGACAAAACTAGCCGAAGAGGAGCACAGGTTCATGATCCCCCTCAAGGCTACTTCTCGGGTTTTAGACGAAAACAACGATTTCGGGTCCAACACATTCACTAATGCCCCAACCCCTCCTTCTCTAATGACCATTTGCCTGGTGGATTCATCCCCAGAAGCCACACATTGCAGAAACTCAATGGCACATATCTGTGTAACCTCATCTTTCAACCTCACAAGCTTGATGAACCTTGGGATCGCGCCTTCCTCAACCATGAACCTCTTGATCTCCTCAACCCCAACAAGATTTCTCAACACCCCACAAGCCAAGGCAACCAATTCACCCCTACAATCACTATTTGAACACATTTTCAACAAGACAGTGACTCCACCTTGAGCTGAAACAGACCAGGCATTATCAGAATTCTCTGTGACCTTTTGCAAACACCTTGTTGCATACTCTCTACTCAAATCACTCCCACTCTCCACAGCTCTAATCAGTGGCCCAATTATCCCAATTCTGATCAGCACCCCCCTATAAGCTTGAAAGCCTGCAATTACTGACACTGCCTTGGAAGCTTCTTCTTGGATTATATCATCTTCATGAAAATCAAGAAAATTCACTAACACACCCACAAAGTTATCAATCTCGATAGCTACTTTCACATACCTATCGTCTTCTTGAATCACTTCATTGAAGGCAATTAGGGCTTGTTTTTTCATTTCCTTGCACCCGATTTTCAGCCTCGACAGCAAATCGCTTATGTAGAATTTCATATCGTCCCGAGAGGCTGAAAGGCCGGGTTTTGAAACCACAATGGCGTAGCCCTGAGAAAGCAATCCACGGGCGTAAATCTCCGCCAAATTCTTTATATGCCCGTCCAGTTTTGCGGATACTATGTCGAGATCACTCTGCGTTTGGAGCTTCCCGCCGTAGGATAAATCCGCGCAGCGGCTAGCGAGGCCGAGGCAGCTCTCCAGGGTGCCGGAAATGGCGTTCACGGCGGCGAAAAGCTGCGAATTTTCGCCGGAATAATCGTCGCAGTTCTCGACGGCGGAGAGGCTGGACAGGAGCTCCTCGAGCTTGTTACGTATCAATTGCCATTTTACCGCGAAGGTTCTGATGGAATGGGAGGCGGAAATGAGCGTAGAGATTAGGTCAAGCGCTCGCCGGATTCTTGATTTTCCGGCGAGGGCCTCCCCGGCTTGCTGCGCTTCCGGGTACATGTCGGGCTTCACCAAATAGGGAAACCACACATTTTCCGGAGAAGTGGGTACCAAAATTCCGGCGCCGGCGGTCAGTGAAAGCTGTCGGAGACAAACAAATTATCATGAAGAGCTGCACATGCCGGTGGGCATGTGAAATTACCACCCTACCCTTCTCAACCAAAGGAGATCTACACCTCCCACACGGTTCTGTGAGGTTTGAAGCGTAAAAATGGCGGCCCTCTCTATCTCCGATTGAACAAACTCTTGACTTTAGGGAGCAGTGGAAGTTGAGGATTTTTGGTGGTGCCGGAAATATATACCAAAATCAATTCGAGTTTTCATTTTCATTCTTGTCCTATCCCCCGAGTGGGACCCACGCTGGGTCAAATCAGAATCATAGATCTTGCGAGTGAATCGACGGCTCATGAACCCAACCATAAACAAACATTAATTAAATGTTTCGTCCTCGTGATAAGGTTTGTGACAAGGAATTGAATCCGACATTACAATACATATTACTATTATCTCTTGCCAGATTTTCTCAACACCGTTAAACTAATGTGACAAGGAATTGAATACATTACAATTCTGACTTTTAGAATGAGTTGAATGAGGCAAAAGACCTTGTGGTCTAGTGGCACTCGGTATCCCGATTTACAAGGCGAAACAAAGTCAGTGAGAGAAAAAACTGTTGACTTTTTGAAACAGAGTCAGTGAGAGAAAAAGAGTACCCAATTGGGCGTCACACACACATATGGCAGACAATTTTTTGTGGAATAGAGGGTCTTATAAAAATCATCACTTGTAGTATTTTTTTTTTTTCCCTTTCTAATCTCTTCGATCCACTTATGCAAAAAAGCTACAAAAATCTCGGAAAAAAAAAAAGAAGAAAAAAGATGTGAATAATGCTCTAAGCTGTGTTATTAGGATTTTAATTTGTAGGACTCACCAAAAAAAACACACACGCACACACACACATTAAACGTGCCCAGCATGCGTGTGCACTACACGTGTCCGTCAGCGCGTCAAGGTGGCTACCAACGTAACTAACGACTATACTAAAAAAAATTTCTTTTTCTTTTCTTACATGGCATGGATCTCATGAAAAAAAAAATCTATTTTGGGTTTTAGCTATTGATATTTCTCCAAGAAATAATGTTTTGTTATGATACATGTAAGTTCCATTCTAACAACTTTAAGGTGTGGTGCAAACACATAAAAGTGGTCTTAAATTAATTATCTTATGTTGCAAGAAATTCTTATTTATTTATCGATTAAAAATCGTTCTTTTCACATACAATATTATAATATTTCATGAGTATCTATAAATGTAGAAATTTATACTAAATAATATATACTAAATTTTCGCTTACTAATTGCATATATAATTATTGTAATTATTTTAAACAATTAGTATTGAATTTTGTGCATCGCAATAGGCTTCTAGAATTAGTAAATACAAGGGAAAGAGATGATGAAGAACATGCATTGTGTTTAACCTTTTTCCTTGGGTTGAAAGATGCACATACCCAATTAGCTCCAACATGATCCGTGTAGTAGGTTATCCGTCCGAATGTTAGTAGTTAGCTTTCTTACTTCTCCATGTATGTTGATTAAATATCATAATATCGGAGACAACTCTCGCCAAGTAAGTTAGTTAGACTTTTAACTCAGTAAGTAATCAGACTGGTTTATCCTATTGTGATTTTTTATCAGGCCAGAAGACATTGTTTATTACGTGCATACCATCAGGTATTGATTGAGGGTTTTCATCGCCATCCAAAACAAAAAAAAGGCACCATTTTTTTAACATTGAATTGTTATTTAAATGTGACTAATTCTATTGAATTTATATATTTTTTCCATAGTTTTTTGAATTGTTATTCATTTTTTTTGTTGTATCTGTGTCGACTGATATCTTAAATTTTTTATTGTTATATACTAATATATTAATTAATTGTTATAATGCATTGTATATTAATGGTATACAAAGCTCCACCAAGCATATATGTCTTTCTTTAATTTGTAATGAATAGGAAAAGACAAGAAAAGATAAAATAATGGAAGTCGCTAGCTATGAATTACTATCATATCCCTTAGCAATGGAGAACTTCACCCCCACCATGTGAACCCCCCTCTGATCTCTTTTGTTGGATGCTTAAGCTTTGGACTACCTTTTTCTACAGTAAGAAGTGAAGATGAATCTTCATTCATTAATAAAGTAAAAAATAACATTAATGTGTGTTTCATATGTTACTAGAAAATAATAAGTACTGGAGTATAGTAGAGGAGTAACACTGGTTTTCGAGATTACACTTGAATTAGGTTCATTAAGTGGATTGGTGGTACATAGTACGATTGGTGTGATTTTGTAAATGTAGGATGGATTAGGGTTAAGTTATATATAAAAATAATATTTGTAACGCGAAATGTATTATCATCACAATTAATAAAAGAACTATTTTGCTCCCATGAATGTAAGTCCACTGTCAAGCTACATAAATCTTATATTTTTCTTTCTCGTTTTCTATCTTTGTTCTTATTTCTTGATCTCATTTTTTCAACAAACATTCTACCATTTTCATGGAATATATATATATATATATATATATATATATATATATATATTTTTTTTTTTTTTTTTTTTTTTTTTGCAATGATAGGGGAAAGAGAATTCCCATTCTGTCAAAAACATGAATGGGTAAAGCCAAGTGTCTCCCAACATTATTGCAAATAGTGGATAATATATTTTAAGGAATAAATTAAACAATATAATGTAAGTTGCTAAAATAATCATGGTGGACTGATGGGAAAATGGGAAGCCTGCATGTCCATCAAAATGAAACTTGAATAAGATGACAAGCAAGACAATTAATCTATTGTTGTTGTACTATGATATGATTAGATCCTTAATTAGGTTATAGTATTCAGTGCTTGCATAGCTGTTTTATGCATTGCCAAACAAATAATATACATTATTCTTTGCTAAATGTCTCATACATATATATATAATCCAATAATCTTTTGTATCCCATCTACAAATAAACAAAAATAGACTTGGTATGTGTAATTAATTGGTCAAGAATTTTAAGATATAATTTTTACTCAAATCATATAATTGCCAAGCACCTTGTGTTCCTTTTATACATAAGAGGTCATGAGATCGAGCCTCACACAAATAAAACAGTCACAAAGCATTATTTTTTAAATTAATCACAAAATCAGTTTGTTGCATCCAACTTTACATACATTTGTATGAATAGTGGAGTTGGCACAAAGTATTAATCTACTAGCCTAGCTTAGGTTGTTGGGTGCACAATTCCCTTATAAGAAAGATAACCTAGCTTTATATTGCTATACCAACTCTCACTTTTGGCACTATTAATATATATATATATATATATATATATATATATATATATATATATATATATATATATATATATATATATATATATAGTGCCAAAAGTATTATTTTATTAATCATATCCCATAATTACTATATATGTGTGTATCCCATCCTAGGATTAGCTAATCCAATGAAGCATTTTTTTTTTCAAAAAAAAATAAAATTAGATATGACTTGTCAAAGTTTACATTTTAACCAACTAAAATCATATCTTATATTTTGTCAACTTTTGAAACTACCTAATTTTGTTTTGTTTTGTTTTGTTTTTTTCCAAAAAAATCCGCAATCACAATCCGATGGTGTGCATTGAGTAAACTCTAACCACGAGAGGATATTGGTCAGAATTGAACGTACCCGTGACCTTTTGATACAAGAATATAATCACACCCCACTCACATAGTCGCTCCTTTCGGGCACCTACTTGTAATATTACTATACATATCAATACGAAATGATCAGTTTTAACTTCTTCAATATATAATAGAGGCAAAACTAGACGGAGCAAATAAAAATTTAATCATCTTGCACCTATAGCTGGTTAAATGAGTTGAAAGTTGGTTATTAACGAATTATATCAAATTTAATTTATTAATTTTATATATTTAAAAAAATTGTGAACATTATTGTAGAAAAGACAAAACAGTGTGATGGGGTGCATATTTGTGTTATTAGGTTGAAAGACAACATCGTCGTAGGAGTACTTCTTATCACCATATTGAAAACCTATGACTTTGAGTGGGGAGAAAGTAAAATCCAATATATATAATTTAACCAAATATACAAATTAAAATACCTTAGCTTTGAAGATATATAAAATGTGCATGCAGCAATATTATCATTTCCATCCACTTCATTGAACCATAACCTCATTTAATAATGACTCATTTGAATTTGTGTGTGTGTGGTGTGTGTATACACACACCCATATAAAAGAAGAATAAGAAAGAAAATAGGATTTAAAGAGTTGTTGGAAAGGAATTGGGCAAATTATTCGGTGGATCCGGCCCAGTCCAAAATACACAATTTACATACTAAATGTTCATAATTTAAAGTGTGAACATTTCGTATATAAATTGTGAACATTTAGTATGTAAATGGACTTGGGTCCATGGTATAACTATTGAAGGAATTAGATGTAACTAGTGGTGTTAATGGGGGTTGAAATATTATTGTTACCTTTTTGGTTTGAACTGGTTAGTTATGAGCAACCTAGTATGTTTTACCTCTTTGTGGTCCTATATTAGCTATAGTCATAAGATAGGTATGTGATCCTTTGTCGCCTAGAATCACAAGGCGGGCTCCACCTAGAGTGCATCTCCTTTTGTTGTTCCTAGGGCAAGAATGGTGATGAGTTCTTAGATTTGGGATTCAAATTAAACTTAAATAGGATAGAGGTGAGATACGTGGTTGCCACACCTAGACCACAATTATTGCAATCAATATAATGGTCCAACCGTCCAATATAATGCATTTAGGTTGAAACATAGTTTAGCGGCGAATCATATGACTATGTTACTGATTATTTATACTAATTATTGGCACTGCTCACTATTGCATGTTTTGTATTATTGTATTTTGATTGCGATGCAATATGATGGCATCCATAATGGGTTAATCCAAGCTTTATATTATTATTATTACTCCATTATTATTCTCCCTAAAATGTGCATAATTGAGTACCTTTAAGTATCTCCGTCCCCAGCTACAATATAATGGGCCAGAGACTACGGCCCATCTGAGTCTAGATGACTAAAATGGGCTTCAAATAGCCCAAACATAAACTGTAGGCAAATTATTTTGTGGATCCAGGACTTGGTCCAAAATACACAATTTATAATGTTCACAATTTAATTTACATATTGAATTTTCACAATTCAAATTGTAAACATTCGATGTAAATTATGATGGGTACACCTTGCAATGTTATTCTGTGGACCTAAGTCCAAAATACTACACAATTACATATTAAATGTGCACAGTTTATATATTGAATGTTCACAACTAAACATTCATAATTTACATATGGAATGTTCATCACAATTTGAATTGTGAACATTTAGTATATAAATTGCGATGAGTCCACCTTGCAACGTGGACCTGGGAAGAGAGGGTCTTATTATTTTTTTTTTGAAAAGCGAGGGTCTTATTATTAATCATTCTCGAACTGAATATTTTAAAATTACTCAAATTCGTCCCAAATCATGATAAATAATATTCATACTCGTTCCAAACCCTGATAAAAGACAACCATGCATGCAATATGCTCTACACACAAGAATAAAGAATGGCAACTAAAACCTTTATTATTATTCTCTTCTTCTTTTTTTTTTTCAACATTATTTTAACAGATGATCACATGAAAATTGAGAAGTGATCACTTTATGCATGCATGCCTGGTTCCATTTAGTCCTTTTTTCACACTCTTCACATCTTTGTCCTTTTTACTGCACACTTTTCAGTTATTCTTCTGGTGTACCACTTGGATTAATCCACTCAGTGCCCAGGTTTCCACTTCTCCATATCTACTGATGCATAATTCTGTTTACTTACTTTTCCAGAAGTCCCATGTTTGGACACACAAAAAACATGTTGTGAACAATTACTAAGTTTCAAAAAGTTCATAACCCTTCCTGAGTTCTCTTCTCAGTATTCCTGCTAAGAGTCATGTTGGTTCTTGGTAAGGATTCTGGTGAGAAGAGCGGCAATGGGGAGGATCGTTCACAGCCTAGGGCTGCTGTCTCGCCTACACCCTTTGTGAGAAAGACTTATGCCATGGTGGAGAATCACCAGACAGATGGTATTGTTTCTTGGAACAGTACTGGAAATGGTTTCGTTATTTGGGATGCTCATAAATTTGCTGCAGAAATTCTTCCTTGTTATTTCAAGCATAACACTTTTTCCAGCTTCATCTGTCAGCTAAACACATATGTGAGAATCAAGATTCAAGAAAACTGAACATTTAACTAACTCATTGTTTTGCCAGTTAGAATCTCATTTCTGTTCTGTTCTATTATGTAATTCAATCCTCAGGGCTTCAAGAAAGCGAGCTGGGAGAAGTATGAGTTTCGCCACGAGTGGTTTCAGAAGGGGAGGAAGCGTTGGCTGAGGAAGATCAGGAGGAGCAGTCGAACTGATAGGCCAGCACGGAGGCAGGATCATCAGCAACATCAACAGAATGGAGAAGAAATGAGTGTTCTTCAAATGGAGAAGGAAATCGAGGAAATGCAAGGTGTGCAGAGGGGGATTCTGATGGAAATCAAACGGCTCCAAGAACAACAAGAAATTTTGGCAAAAGAGCTGCTCGGGATGATAAAGAATGCCCCGAGTCTTGGGGGTAAGAGGAGACAACTGCCAAAGATCATGGCAGAATCTCTTCTTGAGAGTATATGTGAGCTGGATAGCAGTGGAGTCATGCAAGAGAAAGAAATCAATGAGAATATCAGGAACGAGATCGATGATCCAAATGGCAAAACCCCAGAAGAACAAGACATCACAAGACTGGAAACATACGATGGTTTGAACATGGAGAAATTGGTTGAGGAACGGCCAGACATTGTGATTGGACTGGACGATCTATTCGAAGGACCAGTCGATTGGAGGAATTATATAAAACAGTTAGGGGAGAAAGGAGCAGACAATCTCAGAATCATGCCTTAATATCAGTGCAATTTCTGTTTTTTATCCATCCCAATTCATCGTTCTATGTTCTGCTTAGCTAAGAAACCTAACTAGCATTTTCATTTGCCTACCAAACATTTAATGATGCTGTTATAAATGATCATTTGACTTCCTATTTATAAGATTTAAGCACAATTTACATACAGCAAGTAGTTAACATTCTGCATAGAAAGACAACATATTGAGAGAAAGAAAAATGAAGAGCAAAACTGTTAGTAATTTCCCTGTTTCTTGACTATTGATTGAAAACTCAAAACTGGAAACCAAATCTGTTCTTGACAGAGCTAATCAGCTGCAAAATTTTTTCGAGTTTCTTAAAAGAATTGAACGAGGAAAAATGACACTAAAGAATTTCTGAGTTTTAGTAAGTGAAAAAATGCCTCAACTCTCATCAGAGTATATAAGATGTGTGTATAAGAGCTCACTCAGAGTTGGCTGGAGTCTCTCCCGAAAATGAATCTTCTCATCCAGTCAGACACCACCAACGCTCTTGTACGCCAGCTAACTTGCTTGCTGAAGATTAAGAGATATAGGAATCAATTGATTTATGTGAATTATACTGTTTTTTGAATACAACTGACTCTATTACATTGTAGTATCTGTTCATAATGTGAATTATACTGTTATTACTAGTAATTTGTACATTATAACAAGGAAAGGAAACTCGCCTGGCATAGACAGAATACCAAAGCCATTGTGTTCCATAGCCGATTGAAACCCAGTCTCCAGGAAGCTGTGCTGCTGTTTGCTCTCCTCCCAGAGGTGCAAATTGTCCAAAGTGTTTGTATCTAAAGCAAAGCAACAAAATTTTCAGTAAAGAAGATATCAAATCATGCACTTTTGACACTTTTGCTTCAACTCCCAAAATACTAAAATGTTTTGTTTCAGCAGTGAAGATTCTGGGAATCCAATATTGTGCAGGGAACATAGAAACCATCATATACCTGAAGGGATGGAAGCGATGGCGCCCTTCTCCCCTAAACCGGATTGGACCCTCTGGATTCTTTACGCACTCTTCCATACGGTTAAAGCAATTTGCAAGATAAACGCCTTGTTGAGATGCAACCTGAGATTACACCTTAATCATGTTAGTAAAATTCGAGGATCTGTCTGTCTGAAATGCCACAAAACAAGAATCTTTGTGGGCGCCAAACCTGAGCCGTGGCAGGGAGATTCTTCATCTGAGTATCCACTTTGGAGAGAGCTGATTTGAACTCTTCAATATCAACCTCAACAGGTTCTTTAACATCACCCCCTTTTCCTTCTTTCACCAAATCAACCAGACTTCTCATCTGTTTGCTCTTCAAGTAGAGCTCCATTTGAGGGTATCTTTCACACACATCAGCAAGGACTTCTTGACATTCTTTAACTGTTAATGTTCCAGAGCTGTCCTTATCTGCCTTACGAAATATAGCCGCAATATCCTCCTGGATAAATTTGCAATTACAGAAGCCATATACAATGAACAGATTGCAAAATGTGAACTCATATTACGTAATTAAGTACAGATAGCTTCAGTAGTTTACAAGGAGGTAAGATTTTTTTCCTTGTTCTTACTATACTCGACTACTATATGTTTACCATAACTTTGCGTCGATTGATAGTGGCAGTGTCCCCTATTGCATATACATTGTCACATCCTTCAACCCTTAGCCATTCATCTGTTGCAAGTACTCGCCTATTGCCCTGTACAGGCGGATCACTTCAGTAGATGATAACTAGAGCATATATTCATTCTTAAGCATATAGAAACATATCATAAGTTTCTGCCAAGTTAAACACATTTTTCAACCCAAACAGCAAAAGAACACTCATACCTGACCAATCTCCCTCATAAAATCCATTATCACAGGACGAATCCCGATGCCAGTAGACCATACAACCATTCCATAAGGTGTAGACGTTACCTCCCCGCGTTTTGCATCTTTAGTAGAAATTTCGCTATCTGATACCTTCACAACCATTGACCCTGTCTTCACATCAATTCCATCTCTCTTGAACTTCTCTTCAGCAAAAGCTGTGATTCTTTTGTCAAACCTGTAGTGAAATCGAGGTTAGATTTGGGGAAAAAATTCAAAAATGAGAAAACCTGGAAAAAGGAAGCAATTGTAAGCTTGCTCGAGTGGATTGTGAGTGAAAAGAAGAGAACTTTACATATTCAAAACGTGATCTGTTGCTTCAACAAGTGTTATCTTCACAAAATCCTTAGCCTTTGGGTATAATCTAACTACTTCATCACTCACAAAATCATGGAGCTGTGCTGCAAATTCAACACCAGTTGGGCCGCCACCAACAATAACAAAATGAAGCATTCTTTGCTTCTCTTCATCACTGAGGTTAGGCAGACTGGCTTTCTCAAAACAGTCTATAACAGCCCTTCGGATTCTCTGGGCATCTTCCACTTCCTACAGACATTCAATTGGCCATTTTTAATATTTGAAGATCCAGACTGCAATGTCTTAATCAGAGAAGCTAAACAGGCAATTCAGAATACATACAAAAAAAAAGTGTTTTTGATATTACCTTCAAGAAATAGGTATTCTCTACTACACCGGGAATGTTGAATGTATTCACACGAGCTCCAACACCAACCACAAGGTAATCATAATCAACAGCAAATTCTTCCTTCTCTTCGTTGCTCAGATTAGTTCGACAATAAACTTTTTTGTTTTTTGCATCAATCTTCACACATTCAGCTTCAGAGTAATGCATATGCACATTTTTCTGCAGAAAATTGTAACAACCACAGAGTGTTTAAGAACAATTGGGGATAACTGGATAAGTAATTGCTTAAGAAAACAACATACCCCTCTGATAATGTTTCGAATTGGTTCAACAATGCTGCGGCCTTCAACTGTGCCAGATGTTACACTTGGCAGCAAAGGAGTAAATGCAAAGTAATTTCTGGGTGATATCACCTGGACATCATATGAAGGATCCTTCAGATTTTTCAAGAAACTAGTTGCAGCCCAACCAGTTCCAAGTACCACCACTTTCTTTCTCTTGCTATTGGCATCACCCAGATCACCAATGTCAGCACCCTGATATGGCTTTGTTGCTTCAGAGTATGCCACAAGACTTCCACCACTACCATATATATGAAGAAAAAACATAACTTTAGAATAAGAAAACTGAAGAAAAAAAACACTCAACACCAAGACACAGAAAAAGGCATACATATATGAGTTTTCCCTGCACAACAAAGATGTATATAAAAATTCTAATGTGGGGTTATAGTTATATCATGTATTTTAAATATGATTGGACACTATTACCAATAATACTTGGTACAATCATGTAACCAATATGCTAAGGTTGAGCAAGACTAGCAGTTTCTATGATTCAAAAAAGCATATTTGGGGTAACCCAGTCAAGATGGCTAAAGATGCAAACTTGTAAACATAAGGTCACAAATTTGAATCTCAGTCTTCTTGATTTGAGCGTCAAGCCGTCAACCTAGGCTAGTTTACCTTATGACCCAAAAAACTGTTGAGAGATATATTAACTTTCATGGTTTGAACCGTTTACTCAGTACACACCAAAGGGTGTGGCATGCAGATTTCCCTCATGACTCAAAAAAATCGATCATAAAGCAATACAAATATACAATCACCATAACCATATACCAGATCAATGATTCAAAAGGGAAAAAACAGAAGATTATACGGAGAAAATGAATGCAGATAATTACACAAAAACATACTCATGAAACAAAGCCATGAAAATAACACTGAAAAAAATCTAAAGACTAACAAAAGAAAACTACCTGACTGTAACAACAATGAGCAGCTTAGAAAGCTTAGAATTGCCGCGGAAGGTGTTAGAAAACCTCTGAATCAGTGTTGCTCTCTGCATCTTGATCTTCCAAAACCTCCGATCGAGTTCAATCAAATCTTCTTACTGTATATTGTAGCTATGAATGCTATATGCGTATTTGTGGAGAGAATTAGCTGTGGTCGGCAGAGAATATGTAACGCGTGTGAAAGGAAAAAGGAAATGGAAAAGCCAAAGAAGTTGGAGGAGGAACAGCCGTCACGACGCTTCTTTTGTTTCCCGCATTTCTGGGGTGGCTAGCTTGACTTGAAGCCCAAGAAATACACGCAGCTGCCAGTTCATAAAATTCTTAATTACTCTTCGGAGAATCCTAATTAGAATAAATAATTTAGTTAAGGAGTAAGAAATTGAATAGGAATCTAAATGGTAACTTAGAATCAAATATTTACTAACAAAAAATGTATAGATGCCTTTAAAAAAACAAAGGAAAAGAGGAAATAAAAGGGTGAAGTCATTGGAAAATATTATTTACCTTGTTAAACATAAAATATTTTTATTATTATAGACTAATACTAATATTTAAGTGCCCTATAAATAATTGAATGTACGCAACAACATCGTTGTTTTCTAGCTAACCAGTAAAATCACTATATTAATAATTTTTTTTGAAAACCAAAACTTCAATATTATTAAAGCTGAGAGTGAAGAAAGGAAAAAATACAGTCTGAGAGAAATAAATCACATAAACGAGAATCATATTGAGAGCATACTACTACTCTAGCAAAATCTGTATATTAATATTAAATATGTATAAAATGTAATTAAAAATAAAGTTTGGGAGAGTGGTCAAATGACGGCTCATTGTTCACATGTCTGCACAGATTTGGTCTCCAACATTATAGGCGATTCAAACCACGTTTATAGTCAAATCAAAACAATCACTTTCCTAACTTATACTTGGAATTGCTATTAAGGCTTGTCGGTATTTAAAAAAAATATTATATAACAATTGTATGCGGCTATATATTATACAAAGTTTGATATTAAATTGTCAATTTTAAATTTTGAATATAATTTTTGATATTAAAATTTTAATATTGAATTGTTTAAACTTAAAGATTTAGCTAAATTTGACACCAAATATAGAAGTTTAATTAACTTTTTTAACTCATTATTAACATATTAGAAAATGTTTCCCATCTCTACTACTATCACTTTTTATTAGTCACTTCTGTATTTAAAAGGAGAATTATTAGTAAATTAGTTGTTCATACCTTAAGTTAATAAAGAATCTGTGTATTTAATATAAAAAAAAAATACCGTGACATTAGATAATTGTAGGGATCTATGTCACTAGCATGATCATACCATATTATTTTAAAAATAAAAATAATAAGGAATATTTATATTTAAAAAAAAAAAAAAAAGAGTCAAACCGCAATCAATTTTGGGTTTAGACTAGACTTCAATTTGTAGATGTTCCGGCAACTTTCAAGCCCAATAGTGGCTCAAAATGGGAATTATATTATTATTATTATTATTATTATTATTATTATTATTTAGGCAAGTTTCCTTGTAACTTAATTAGGTATATAAATTCCAAATTAATTAATATCTCATTAAGAATTTATGGATTCAACATTTACACCCAACCCTATTAACACAAATCCAAATATTAGTTATCAATGATTCAATGGAGACAACCTGAACCAAGTTGATCAGAATATGATTTAAGCTGCAAACTATGAACAATCTAAATTAGTTTACCTTATTGTGGTCTTTTGGTTGCTATAGTCACAATGTGAGGATTTATCACATACACACTCTCAGATAATGACCGTGGGTTTATTTCTTAATTTTCACTCTCAATGACAACAAATAAATCTATTTCTTTTTTAAAAAAACAATGCAAAATAAAATTTTAGATTTAGGAATACCATTATGGTTTGATGACCAAAACAAAACTTCTAGTAGGGATTATTGTTTTCTTAAATTCTCATGTTTTGAAAGATATTTTACTGGATTTACTTCACCATGCGAGGGCGAATAGCAATGCAGTATACAAAAATAAATAAATAAACACGTCACCAAAAAAAAAAAAGAATAATAGTAATAAGTTGAGGGTATATTGGTCATTTTCGATCTGCAAATAAGCAAATCCTTTGGATTAAGTGCTTAATGACATTTTTAGGCAGCATCACTCTTTCCTAAAGTAGTAAGTACAGTGTTGGTTTTTGTTAACTACAGCTAAACGTCATCGGAAACCCCACCGTTCCTCCGCCGGAAAACGCATTATTACGCCGGAGAAAGGTCGATCTCGATCAGATTATCTTCTTCAATCTCACAAACCAAATTCCTCTTCCCATCCAATTCAATCTCAATCAGCTCTTCTCTATCCTCCTCCTCCTCCTCCTCCCAGCGGAAGCACATTGTCTCCAGCGACTCCCACTCTCCGATCACCGGAAAATCCCCCTCCGACGAAGTATCCGAATCCGTCTCCGGATAATAAAGCGACAGAGAGTCGTACCTTTGAATCCCGCCGCCGCCGCCAATCTCCGCCGCTCTCTTCCCTTCCAAAACGTCGTCGTCCTCTTCTCCTCCCTCTTCATATATAACCTCCAGCGGAGCTCTCACGTCCCACTCCACAAAAGGCTCCGAATAAAACGGGTCCCGATACTGACCCGGATCAAACACAGACTCTAATGGCGGCGGCGAGACCCGGTCCACCGACACGAAGCACTTTTCCGGTTCGACCCGGGCGATTCTCTGGTCGGCGCCGAGGCGGAGGAGGGAGAACAAGATAACGGAGGTGGAAATGAGGACCGGAGAGAAAACGAGGGAGGGGAAGTAGAGGAGGATGAGTGTATAGAGAGTGATAATGGCGGAGAATAGAGGGCTTGAAGAGAGTGAGGAAATTGTTTCCCCGAACAAAGCCATGGCCATGAAGGAGCAGTTCAGTTTCCCTGCAATAAGCTTCCCTTTATCCTCCATGAAAGATTGGAATCAAAACTCCAGGGAGATGGAGGATATATATTTATATATGCAATTTATCTTCTGTATACGTGTGTGGAAAGCTTTCTTGATAAATGTTGACATCTTTTTATTTTATTTTTATTATATTTTTAAAAATTATAAAATTAGAGTAACATATATATCCTCTTTATGATGCTTTATTATATCTAAAAAGTTTTTTTATTCACCATATGAAACTAATTCGAATTTAACTGGAAAACATATATAGTGAGATTGTATTAATCATTTGCTTCCTATATGTCAGAATTACTACTGGGTTGCCACCTTCTCTAAGGAGAGCCGCGTAGGTGTCATCTGAGCGCAAGGTGCTTGAATTGACATTTTCTTTTTGTTATATCTATATTAATTTATGTTTTTATATTCAATTAATGGAAATTATTTTATTTTTGGTGGAGATAAATGTTCATTTTCCAATTCCACAAAAATGGAAATTCACATGTTTGTTTTTTTTTGTGTGTATGGATGTTTAGCCTAAAGAGAGTTAATATATATTGCAATATCATATTCTCTTATTTGGTTTAAGAGAATGCTGATAAGGGTAGAAAATGTGAGATTCTCAAACTTTATTTTTAATAAATTCATTTTTGATAACATCTATATGAATCACATTCAAACATTCTTTGACGAATACATGATACTCACAAAAAATGTTGCATTACTCTTCTAAACACCCATTGTACGGACCAAACATACATGCATGCATGCACCCCTAGCTAACATTGACATAAGAACATAACTAAACAGAAATTGCAATCAAATAGAATCCCCTTGAAAACCAGAGAAATTTTTAATTTCAAAGAAAAATGGAAAAATATAGATTTTCTGCTAAAATCATTGTTCTACAAATTAGAAAACTATAAATTCTTTATTTTTCTAACTTAAAAGGATTATGAAAACACATTTTTTATATACTTTTCAAATGTATAAACACACAAACCTAAATTTTACGATGAATATGTGATTTATATATTCCACATATATATCACCCTATTAATCCATTGTCATTATTCCTATTATAATCACCATCGATTCAAATCCTTTCACCTACCACGTACATACTATATGCCTACTATCGCCTATCTATATCTAGCAAGCACTACAACTATATTCACTATTGTTTTTGCTTACTCTACCAACAGAGTCAAGTGGGTAGAACATAATTCTCATATTTAAAGATCATGAGTTTGATTATTATCGTCTATCGATCAAATCCTGTCACAAAAAAATTTTCTCTTCTGTGTGATTTGTAGAGTATTATATAGGAGCGGGGTTTACTTAGGGTGTGTTTGATTGGTGGGTTTAGGCATAAGGAATGTGTATGAAAGTGATTGCTTGTGTTTGGTTGATAGGTTTTGTGAATGCTACTATGGGTTTGGAATACCCCATTAATGATAAAACCCATACCCTTATTATATAAGGGTTTCATCTCCCTTCCTCCTTTCTTCCTCAACTATTAATAATCATTCCCATTCCACCCAACTACCAAACATGCTAAATACTTTCACCAAAACCCATTACCATTACCAATTATTTGATACCCATTCCGATTCCGATTCCCATGTGCGAACCAAACACACCCTTAGTATATACTTTTGAATAATGGATGTAGTTTCCTTCTGATTAAAAAAAAATATAGATATATTGTGTATGGAAATCGCTACTAGTTTGGCTTATAGCGACATTTCCCACTTTGATCCACTGGCCATCTTTTTCCTTGCCTTTTCATCACATCAACATTTCTGTCCATTTTTCCTGTGATGATATTCACATGTCTTCTTATATGTAGTTCCACCTTAAATTCATTCCCACGTTGCCCACTTTGTGTACCCTGTCAATTAGTAATAATTGTTAGTTAGATATTATTTGTTCATTATAATTCCTACACCTACACCTACACCTACACTTTACTATATATATGTGTCTGATAGGCTTGGACTATCAGGTTTGGGTCGTCGTACATTTCTCAAACCAAATCTACCAATATTATTGAGTTAAACATATTATATTAGATCAAACTGCAAGCAATTTAATTATTGAGAACGAACGTTAACTAAACTAGAAAAATATTGTTATAATGAAATGATGGAAGTGGAAAACACCACACATATAATAATGAGATGAAGGGACACGGCATTGTGAGAGGCTGCCATGAACAACTTAACATGCGGTGTGCAGAAAGAGGAAAGGTGTCCCCAGGGAAAACAACAGCTTATTGAAAACCCAACCCATATAATGGCCATGGACATGAACTAACATGATCCAACTACTAGAAGAAGAAAGCAATGGAAAAAGCGAGCAGACACGTATGTGCATTGGTTTTTTACAAAGAGAAAAGGGCAGAAGTGGTGGTACGGTGACCCCTCTTGTTGGCTTGGCCGCCTCTGGTCTACCACTCTTTTCTAGTTACAGACTTTCAAGAAAATGATGTCCTCTGCTCACAGGACGGATGCACTGTATTTGATCATCATATCCATTTCTAGTTAATTAATCGCCTAAAATTGAAATATTTGTGCGCCTAATGGTTAGAAACATATATACAGTATGTACCATATCTTCATTGGAGATAACGTGTCCACCTTTTTCTTCTTTTGGAAATGGAAGGCGGTGGGGGAGGGGAAGGGATCATGGATTTTGACCCTTTTTTATTTTAAATTTTGATGCCTAAGAGGCACAATAATGATTTTTTTTTTCAGGATTAATGAGGTAAATTGCAAGATATATTTTAAATTGAGTTATAAATTCTTAAATTTTTATACACTAGTGTCCATAATTGAGTATTTATACTCTGGCTGCACGTAACCGACCGTATGATCGGTTGGTCGGGTGCGACCTGGATCCTTTTGGCCGAATCTAATCGGGTCGGTCGTGAGGTCGGTGGGCAGAAAGTTGCCCCGACACAACCGCCACGTGCTCTTTCCCGCATGGGCGTAGAGCTAAGTGGATGCATGCCCGCCACGTGCTCGCCATGCCGGAGCTCCGGAGGTCGCCACTTTTCCCTCTTATAAATACTGCATTAATGAGGGAGAGAGAGGGAACTTTTGGCTCGATTCTAAACTAAGCCTTAAAGAGTGCTCGGACAGTTGGAATGTCCACTGCCAACCTGCCGAGCCTTTAAGCCATTCTGTACCTCTAATTCGGGGCTTTGATCCGTTTTGATAATAACAGATCGTATTTCCCCTTTTATAGCTTCGTACTCCCGTATTTAACCATATCAATAATAATGTTAAATTCATACATTTTTTTTTATAATGTTTAGCATGCGGTTACTACCAAAAACTTATTTTGGTTGGTTGATCAGTTAAACTGTGTCTATAAACAATTTTGACCATTTTAGTTGTATGTATGCATACTTTTGATACTTATTTACAACATGTTTGGGTCACGGAATGATTTTGAGGAAATAGGAATGTTATTCCATATGCAATGAAATAGGTAAGGCATATAACATGAATTGTATTTTATTGTTTGGTTCCTTAAAGAATAAACTTTAAAAATTGTATTGCAGTGTTTGATTGGTTAAATGAATATAAATGGAATAGATTTTTAAAAAACATAAATATGCGTATACAATTATACAATATATAACAATAATAATTATTATTATTATGATATTAATATTTATATATGTGTGTGTAAATGGTATTTTTATTATTGTAATACAAAAGTTATGCTCGAGAGCAAGATAATAGCTAATACAAGGACCCCGCCATTTCTCCTACAAATTAAAGGCAATAGTTCATTTCTAGAAATGTTATTCCAATAAAAAATAAACAATGGAATAAATCTATTCTCAAGAATGTTATTCTATTTTTAACATATTCCATGAAACAAATATGTTCTTAATAGTATTAATGTGAATTAACCACATAAGTCTTTCGGAGCTCACAATGTCCCTAGACAAGGGCTATGGACTATTTCTCTTGGAGGGGCCAACAATGCCACAAGACAAGGGCTATGGACCAATTCTTCCAAGGTGAGCGAATTAACAAGAGTCTTCAAGGACCCACAATGACCAGGGCTATGGACCATTTCTTCTAGAGGGGCAATGATGCCCCTAGACACTAGCTTTTTAAAGATGAGTCAAGTTGAGCTAACAAGATTTTATAAAGGTTAACTTTTTGACTGAAGTGATTTTGTGGATTAAGTGGAACTAATAAGGGTCTCCCAAGAGGCCAAGATGAATTAGGTTGGGCCTAACATAAGTAGGTCATACCCAATTACTCCATCACTAATTCAAGTAATAAAAAAAAACAATTTATCCTAAATTTGTAACAAGTATGATTGCCCTTGTTATTGGTTAACAATATGAAAATATGCACGTGTGAAAAGTGTGAGGTTTAGCCCCCATGGTAGATGGACATATAGGTGGTGGAATGGGTGTTGGTTAGCTGATTGTGGCAGACAAAAGATTTCATCATCAATCCAACCTAAACTACAACCATCTACCCCATACATGGTTTACCTAAATTAAAGTCATTAACATGTTTGAAATTAATGCGGGCAAAACATTCAAAAGCAAACCAAAGACCAAACCTTTTCAGTTGTGGGTAGGGAAAAGCTTGTCACAGATTCACATGGCTTTGGCCCCTTCTCTGTCCCATCCTAAAAGTTCTTAGTGTATAACAACATGGTACTTTATCACACTAAGCAAAGTTTGCCCTAAGACAATTCAACTCAAAATATCTGCCTAATATCACTGTAAGAAAAATCGTGAAACATTCCTTCTAAAGATGGGTATCTCGGTATTTTCTTGAAATTGAACAATTTATGGCAAGTATTGCTGCGATGTTTTCTTGGAATGAAACGGTTTCTTTCAAGTATTTCAGTGTTTTCTTGAAATGGGCAAGTATCTCAGTATTTTCTTGAAATGGAACGGTTTATGCTGTGAATGAAAAAAATGCATTTTTATTTCATGGCCTCAAAAAATTGCTATACATGAAAATGGAAGAGCCAATGCAGCCCAGAATGCCTAATAAATCAAATCATTTTTTCTTACAGACAAGCCAGTCTTCAACAGAAGGTTGAAGAAGAAGGGCCTCTGGACATTTCTGTGACATGTACAAGCAGCACAGCAGCAGTGGAAAGTTTGACAAAACAACCTTGTCCAAAGCAGCAATTCTCACTACACTTTCATGGAAACAGGGTTACGGCAATCCCAGACAACTTCTTATGGCTTAACCGAAGCTTTGGAACTCTTGTCTGTCTTGGAGCATTTGGTGCTTCAACTTCATCGCAATCCATAGGATCCTCGAAACCAACAAGGATTTGGGAATCCATGGTTTTTCTTGGTGTACTATACTCAAAATGCCACTTCTTAGCGATCATTGTCTGGTGCATAACAAACACAAGAACAATGTCAGTGCCAATGCAACAATCAATCAATCAATCAATCAAAATTCTTAATTTCCCAGAATTGATGAGACTTACCACTTCTCTAATGGTCTTGGATACATGAAACAGACTGCTTAAATCATCATGATCAACCCCAAAAATTATCCTAATCTGCAAATTACAGAATCAGCAAATTAAAACAAAGCTCTTCTTATTATTCATATTCATATTCACACAGATAAGATGCAAATTTAGTTCTAAACTTACCAGAACATCTTGAGGCAAGGATTCCAGAGGAGAATTCTCAGAATTGGGAAACGAAACCTCTCTGCAGGGCTTCTTTGTTTCTGTGTTGGTAATAAAATCATCGAACTGCAAAGCACTTGACAGAACCACTCTTTTCCTCCCAAAAGAATGGCTTCTCACTATCCCTTCACCCTTCTTCCCCAAAGTCATTATCCCCAAACCCAATTACAAGATCTGATCTTTACACCAGATTACCCTAATCCAATACAATCTGACAAAACCCAGACACCCAAATTGATCAAAACACAAACTTGATTTATACCTAGATTCCAAAGCTTAACTCTTGGGCAGCAGTTAATTTAGATTGATGAAACGGTTGTTCTCTAGAAGGAAACCACTAACTGCCTCCAATCTATCTCTCTTCTTCTTCTTCTCCACAAAGTCTCGCTTTTTTTATTTTACTTATATAAATAGAGAGAAAAACTTTTCGAATTCAGAGACTTTATCTGTATCCTGTTTGGGAATTTTTGAGTAGTGGATGCGGTTACTGCAAATAAAATTTAAACATTTATCCGAATCCAAAGTCGGGTTTAAATACCGGGCCACTCCGCTGCGAATACGAGGGGGGAAACTAGCCGTTGAAGAGAAACAAGGCGACGCAGTTGATTACGCGTACGTTTCAGATGGTGCGGTTTGACTTGAAAAACAGTCCAAAAAGACGGCTGTTTTACGCAGGTTTTGACGCGGTCGTTTCTGGGGCGGCTAACGCGGCAAACGAGCGTAAATTTTAGGGTTTAATTTCTTTATTGATTTAGCGGTGATGATGGAGGATAGCTGCGGATCTGCGGTCGATTGGGAGTCAATTATGGGTGAAATCTAGGCTGCATCCAATGATTTTTAATGTTTGATGTTCGGTTTTCGTTAAAATCGAGGTGGTCTTTTTGTTTCTCGTACGACGGACGTGTGGCTCGTGGGGGCGTAGAACCTTCTATACTCTTAACTATGCACTGCAAGACCTATTGACTTTGAATCTGGAGCAGAGGTTAGGTTGGTTGGTTGACTGACAACAATATAAAATTTACTCCACTAAATTGCCTTCTAAAATTTACTCCACTAAAGCCATTTGTCATGATTTTGCATGTTGTAGCAATTTGTGATGCAATAATAAGTTATGGATTTTTGGAAATGTTTGGCACTCTTTTACCATTCACAAGTAATTAAATGTTTATTGGCACATAACCAACTTGATTGACATGAGTGATCATACACTATTGTCTTTTAAGAGAGGTTGGGCTAACACTTTATCCCTTAATTGGGTCGGTTCAATGCAAATTAATATTAGTCTGTCTCCTATAGTTATGTCATACGCCGTCTACTCAGAACATTTTGTCTCCGTGGCCTGTTTACTGGCACATATGTTTGATAGATTTGGAAATTCGAAATCTCAAATACCACGTATGTATGGTATATTTGGGCTTTTGAGTTTGAACTGTTCTGTTAGATTCTAAAATATTTGTTGGGTTGATCTCATTGACTCACTCTGCTAGTACCCAAAATTTCATTGACCAACTTTTTTTTATAGCATTTTTCGCATTGAACAACAACACTATGGTTATTTGAAGTTCCAATTTTATATTAATGAATTCATTCCTCAATAACACAAGACCATCGATCACATGTAAGAAAATATGGAAAATTGGTGTTCATAGGTATGGACGAAGAGGTCAGCAAATAAAATCTTGAGTTAGGATTCGACACCATTGATCCGGTCAAATCGGAATTCTAAGATAGAGTTAGGTTATGGTTATAGTTATAGTATAAATTGTTAATAATTCAATTTCCATGTATAACCAAAAGAATTTAATGTTCATACTTGTGTATAAACCCTAAAGAAGAAATTGTAAAGAATTTGAGATACACGATACACATTTAATACATTCCAATACATTCTTTTTGTTTTCCGATTCTCATACTTGTCATTGGCCTTTGATCCAATGTCATAAAATCAAAGCTTTGTATATCACCTCATCCAAAAAAAAAATGGTAACTCGTAAATGATAAAGCAAAACACACCAAATGAGTTTAGGCATTTTCAATCAACAAATTTACACCTCTTTAATGAAGACAGGTACCATAACATATAGTAAAAGTAGAAGAAAAATGTTTATAAGCCATTTCCATCCAAATTTTCAGTCTCAGTGCTGCTTATGCTAATCTTCATGAATTGAGACTGGAGAAACCTTAGCTTATCTGCAGAAATTGTATAATCCCTTCTGCCTCTACCTCACCCAATATATGTCACTGAGAAACCAAATAAGAACTCCAGGCCAACAAAAAACTTGCAAAGCATACAACAGTGGATGGTAGGCAGATAAAGTGTAACATCAAACAGGAATGGATTTAAGCACAGAATTGCCTTGCAGGACAGTGGGAACCTTACAAAGTAAAGGACAACTTAAAGTCATACTTGGTTAAGGACTCTACCCCCCACCCTCACCCCTTCTCCTCTGCAGTCTGCTCTCTCTCTATATATATATATGTGTGTGTGTGTGTAGTACTATAGTAGTCTTGAACATTATAACAAAACTTCATCAAGATCAGAAGAATTAAGACGACATTTACTTGAAAACAAAAAACAACGCATAGGAGTACAGGTTTAAACGACAGAAATGTCCCACATCGGAAGCCTGTGAAGGTTGATGCCTGAACATAAGTTGCTGAAGGAAACGACAGGGCACGACCTTACTTGAACAGGATCTGTTCTATAGGCTCGTACCTCTGTATCCTTGAGTTCTAAGGAGACAGGAAACCAAGCCTGGTGGATGAACTATAGCCAAGAGACTAGAGCGTGATTAACAGCTCATGCCTTCACTGGGCTGAGCCGTAGAGGATCGTTCTCAGCCATGGGTTCATGGCTGGGATGGTCTCTTGGCTGTCTGACAGGCTCCAAGCTCCCTAAACTTTTTCTTTTTTTTGCTGTTGTATCAAAGCTACCATGGGAATGGACATTGCGATTCCTCAGGCTTGCAGCAAGAAATCTGTGCTTTGGTGCAACCATGTGACACCTTTTATCAAACAATTGGTGGGCACAGTAAGAAATCTGTAATTTGTAGCAACCCTTTCACAGCTTTTACCAAACACTTGGTGGGCACACGAGAATCCTTCTCAACAATGGCGTTTGTACTCCAGCGGTTAGGATAATTGCCTTCCAAGAAATAGACCCGGGTTCGACTCCCGGTAGACGCACCTTAACGCATCTGTTGCAGTGCCTATTTTAATGATTTGTGATATTCTCTATTCAATCATTTTATTCTGCAAGCAAGAAATGCATTCTGTTGTTATTATTGGGCCAAAATCAGAGCTGAAATGCCCATTTTTTACTTTTTGGATCTCACACCTCGAGAGGCATTGAGATAATGGTGGTAAACAGACCTGTGCAGTGATTAAACTTCACCAAGATCAGAAAGAATTCAATCAACATTTACTGGACAAAACAACCTCAAAGACCACGCTGTTAAAAGATGGAAATTTGTCCCACACTGGAAGCCTATTAAGCCTGAACCACAATATAAGTTGCTGAAGGAGACGAATTGGCATGACCTTACTTGAACAGGATCTGTTCTATAGGCTCGTACCTCCTTATCCTTGAGATCTAAGGAGACAGGAAACTAAGCCATGGTGGATGAACTATGGCCAAGAGACTAGAGCGTGATTAACAGCCCCAACCTTCATTGGGCGGAGCCGCAGAGGATCGTTCTCACCCATGGGTTCATGGTTGGGATGGTCTCTTGCTGTCTGACAGGCTTCCAATCTTTTTCTTTTTTGCTTCTGTTTGTATCAAAGCTACCATGGGAATGGAGATTCTGATATTAGATTATCAGATGATTCAAATCCTCAGGCTCACAGCGCCGCAGCAAGAAATTTGTACTTTGCAGCAGTCCTTTCACACCTTTTTCCAAACACTTGGTGGGCACACGAGAATCCTTCTCAATAATGGCGTTTGTAGTCCAACGGTTAGGATAATTGCCTTCCAAGCAATAGACCCGGGTTCGACTCCATGGAGACGCAGGTACTTCCTCGTTTTTTCCCCAGCTTCTATCACAGAATATTATTCTGCAATTTTCAATTTTGGCTGGATACACAGCTGCAGACTTAACTGGAGGATTTGCCAGTTCATGCACTTTGAGCAGTAACATTTCAGTTGTTAGAAGCTCCAATTACAGATTTACAGTATTAGGGGTGTTCTAGATCTCCTTATCTAACAAGTTCAACAGAAGTATATGCATTTTGTAACAAGTTTACACCTTTTGATGAAAACATGTCCCATAAGTCCATAACACACAATGACTGCATATAATGAATGAGCTCTTCCAAGAAATGCATTTTGATCGGCTCTAAGTATTTGTTTTTTTTTTCTTGTTTCTTTTTTTTTTTTTTTAAATAAAAATATCCCATTGGTTTTTAATCTTGAAAATTTATGAATCAGCCATTGCCTTGTAATATTCTTACTTGCACTTTTTGAGCATGGAATCTTGACTCAAGTCATATTTATATGTGAATTTTATTGCTCATTTTATTTTGTTCAAGTGATATTTGTTAGGGTTACGGACTTACGGTATAGACATAGTGTCCTCCCCAAGGATCAAGATCTTTTCTCTATATATAGTCTAAAGGCCCACCTAGTTAAAAGTTAAAAACCTACATAATCGAAAGCCTAATTATTCGAAAGCTCACCACCAGTCATCTCGCTAAAAGTCAGTGTTGCATAAAAATTCAAATCCCGTAGAACCCTACATTAGGCGGATGTAGCACATGCACGAAACATTAAGCTCTTATAAACTAGGGGTAAAAAGACAAATATTTCATTTGTAAGTAAATAGGGATCTCTCATATAGAGATAAAAAAAAAATCGAGTTTAAAGAATATTGATAACATACATTCAATTTCAAAATTGTAACATTTTTTTTTTTTATAACCTTTAGCCCTAAGCAATACAACTATAGTTATTGTCATTTTTACCATTCCATTATTTCTTGGTTATCTCTTGTTCTTGAATCTTTAGGTTTAATCTCTGCCCATAATATTGGGTTTCTTTGGTCTATATCTAACAATATACACCAAAGCTAGTTGATAATGTGTAAATTATTACTAATGGAACTTTTAGGATTAATTTGAAGTTAGACCAAGAGTTTAGGGTCCCAATTTGAAGTTTATTACTCCGCATAAGAAAATTTGGACAATAAAAACGACGTCGTATTTGTAAACGTACAATATCCCCTAGCAAGCAACCCAAGCAGCGAGAATTTGGTAGGGTTTTAGCTTTAGCTTCAGCTTCAGCTCGTTAATGGCTACCATGGAACAAGGCACAGCAGAAGAGGCTGAGCAACGTGTTGGAAGCGTGCGAAGTCGGCACATCAAGAAGAGGGCGCTAAAGAACAAATCCCTCGCTGTCTCTTTCGATGAGAAAGATCTCCAGTACTCACCTGTACCTTTTGTATTTTTGCTTGATTTTCTATGCGAGTTTGCTGCATCTGATTTTACCTTGTTAGTTTTGAATTGATTTGTCTGCATTAATTGCAGGGAATTTGTGACCGGATTTCATAAGAGGAAGAAGAAGAGGAGAAAAGAAGCGCAGAAGCAATTGCAGGAAGCCGAACGGCGAAAACGTATCGAGAACCGTAAAAAGGTTCGGTTGCTGCTCTTTATTTGATTTGCACTTGCATAATCTCAATCTGACTCTGCATTCGACTTCCTGAAATATCATAGATATATGAATGGCCAATTAATGTGTTCAAACCTCAAAAATTTCAATTAAACATGAGATTTAGATATTTAGGTGTGTGTGCACAGAGTTATGCATATCTACTCATCATTTTACCATTCAGTTGAGATTGGTACAATGACTACAAATAACATAGGACATGCTTGATTGTTTCATTTTATTGGCTTGAATGTGCATCTCAACCTAGGTAATAGTGATATGTGCTCACCATTGTCATTTTATTATTGCATCATATGGTGTTGAATTACCTATTTCCCTTTCTTCTGTAGAGAAAGTTAGAAAGAGAATTTGCCATCCATGGTGGAGCCCCGTCTGAATCAGGTGCTGAACCTGATGAGCATGAGGAGGATGAGGATGATGAAGACGATACCGAGTCAAATGGCCCAAATGCACCAGTTTCAGGTATATTCTTTATTATTTTTTTTGGATGACGAGGGAAACACGCCACCATTACTCGAGAGTGTGCACCGCGTAAACTCCGCTTTGTGACCCTAGCTAGCAAAAAATTACAAGGAGGTAAACCAATTTAGGTTGTCCATAGCCGGCTCAAACCAAGAAGGCCAATAGGCCGCTCTTACTGAGAGTCCTCATGAATAGGTGGCTAAAGATTGCTTAATCCATGCCTTGGCAGGAATCTTTTGTTATGACATGCTGGACTTGCAATTGAGCAGTTTTCTACAGAAACTGAAAGTTCTATTTCTTGGACAATGCCTTTGTATAATCTATGCACCATATTTGGCTGCTGATCTTTTTAGAAATTACTCAGAACTTGTCTTGTCTGTTCTAAATGCAAATATTTCTTAGTCATTTCATATTTTTCCAACTATGAGCTAGCAGCTTGATACAGAAACTGTGATAGGTAAGAACTGAGAATCCCTTACACCTTGAGGTTAGAGGCAGTTAGATTTCTAAGGACTAAGCTGTACTGATTCAAATTGTCCACTTAAGACGCTAAAATACTACTCTGTAACATGCCAACAACTTTTTATGTGAAGATAAACCGAATTTAACCATTAAACTGACATCTATTTCTTGTCACAAAGGTACAACTATGTATGACAATGGTGATGTGCAAGTCACGGTGACAACCAGCGAGATCTCTCGTGAACAAGAATTCCCAGCACTAAGGTCGCCACCAGCAGCAACTGAACTGTCCCGTGAAATCATAAGTAACAGAGGGAGCATTCCTGTAAGTAAGAAGAAACCATTCAAGAAAGCCGTGAAAAGGAAATCCAGGGCAAAGCCACAGAACAAGCGGGATAAAAAGAAAGGGAAGGTGAAGAACAAGAAGCACTAGCTATTAAGTTTACTGTGGCTTCCCTGCTTTATTTTCTCTCCTTCAAAAAAAAATCTGAAAGAACCACCTTATCTAGTGTAAACTTCTATGATTTTTTGACCTCTGATTTTTTTTCCAAATTGAATCTCATTCAATTATGATGTGGTGAGAAGCTATTGATAGAAATATGTAAACATGTTAACAGCTAAACGTGGTGAAATGGGACCACATTCTGCCATGGTTAAGTTTCTTGAGTTCTCAGCAGTAATGTTTACCGAGGTTTTCGCTGAAAGCAATGGAACCCACGTGGCATGATCATGGAAATCAGAGCCACTGTCAGTATTGTTCCTACGAACCGACGGCCATGATGGCATGATCAACTACCAGCGCCGTCCAACCCACAGTAGTCTACTTTATAATATTCCAATCAAGTCAAGTAGCTTGTGTTGATAAATTTGATAGTATTATTTAACTACCAGAAATGTAAAAAGTTCGGTAGAATTGTAGAAAGAGTCTTTTATATTATTACGAGGAAGGAAATAAATTTGCGGATTATATTGTAAATTTAGGCTAAATAAGGCATCTCTTAAGTAGCATGAGGGGAGGTAATTGTTATATCGTGAACTATGATCTCGAGAGTTTGATTAACTGTCCAATACCTCAAGAATTAGTTTACAGAGATAATAACACTATACTAACAATCTACAAAATAGGCTATACAATAGGAATTGACTCAACAACTATTTACTTAGTCTAACATTTACAATACATTAAAATTTAACTTGTATAAGTGGTCTATATTATATTAGTGGACCATAGTTTACGACATAATTTATCAATATTGCGTCTCCATGAACTTTTGTGGGCTTATACGATTGGCTCTATTCAGATTGTAAATTTGTGCCAAATTACGTAACTAAGATAACAAATTTTTATAAACTCTTTTAAGTAGCGTGACATAAGGTTTCCATGAGCTTTTATGGGTAAACTTTTATAGACTCTTTAAAAGTAGCATGACATAAAGTTTTCATGAGCTTTTGTGGACTAACGGTCTAGCACCATTGACACCATTTAAAATGTAAATTTCAGCCAAATTAGACAATGTAGGGTAATGTACTTATGTACCGTCTCTATAAGCTTGCGTGGGCTGACATGAATATGTATAGTGATTGATAAGCGAATTGTTAATGTAATTATGCGGAAGTGTGGGAAAATAGTACGGAGTAAATGTTTTAAAAGAGAATAAAACTATAATAGGGTAATCATAGACAGCGCGTTACAGGTATTTATGCATCGATGCGCGCGTGATATAATAGCGATGCATATATAAGATAATATATATCCGCCCATATACAGCTCTGATATGGATATATATATATATAGCTATGGAGCCACGCCACCATTGTAACCTGCAAGTAGAAAACATCAAGCGGCCACCATCAAAGTAGATAAAGACACCTCAGAGGTGGAGCCGACTCAAAGGTAACGATAACGCCAAGATTCTTCCTTGAACTTTCCCGGAAAGAAACAATTCTCTTCTCCGTTGTTTCAATTCGCGTTTCCCGCTTTCCTTTTCTCTTCGGTTTTCCCTTTCGCGCAACACCGCCCTCCTTTTTTAATCTTCTTTTTCACTGCTCTTTTGTTGTTTCTTTTTAAGTGTTTTGTTGTTTGGTGTAAATAAATTAAATAAATACGGAGTAAACGAGAAGCTTCAGATCAGATCTGGAGAGAGTGGTCTGAGGCACTGTTGTTGTTTTCCCGGGAAATGCAGACTAGGTACATGGAAAGATCTTCGACTATGGCCCGGGAGAAACGGGCTTTGGATCCGGGTAGTGGGAGTGAAGAGGGTCAACCCGATAGGAAACGTCCTGCTCTTGCCAGGTAATTTTTGTCATAAATGTGTGCCAAGTTTTTTAATTTTTTATTTTTTGCTTATTAGGTTTGTATTTCTGGAAATGGGCTTTGCTTATTGCTTAGAAAGTTTAGGTCCCTGAGGTAGCATTTGAACTCCAAAATATAAGGGACTCTTCTTGTGTTCTTCATATTCTTCCTGAGATGTATGGTTGTTGTGAAGTGTTGGTTGATGAGAAGAAATTTGGGGGATTTACTGAAAATGTTGTGCTTAAGAGGCTTTAAGGTGGTTTTACTGAATTGATTTCTTAAAAAAAATGTGTATAATCTTCCAATGTAAGCTTGAGGGTGTTTGCTAGCTATAAGAAAGGTGGAATTTGTGTACTGGATATGAGGAATACAGGAAAGAGTGGGTTTAACTCATAATCTGGCCTCCTATTGGGCATTCTCTTGAATTTTTTGTTTTTTTGAAGACTGGAGAATGGCTAGATCAGTTAGAATTCGACTATGAGTTTTATTGTTCAGAATTCAGATGCATTTCATGAATTGTAGAATGAAATGGGAGGAGTTACCATGGTGGATAGTAATGTAAACTTTGTTCATCACTGCAGTGTTATTATTGAGGCACTTAAGGTGGACAGTCTGCAGAAACTTTGTTCATCGCTGGAGCCAATTCTTCGGAGAGTTGTAAGATTATGTCTTTTTATGAAATCTCTTTGTTCACAAAACAATTAGAAGCAGGAATTATGCCAAAAACATGAATCAGTTGGAGGAAGTAGTGAAGCACTATTGTTACATGTATCTTAAGAAAAACCATGCCTTTAGTGTCCCTTTAATCTCAATGTGTATTATTTTCCATGTACAGGTTAGTGAAGAAGTGGAACGTGCATTGGCAAAGCTGGGCCCTGCCCAAATTAATGCAAGGTTTGGCTTCACATATCATTGCTTGTGGTTTTGATTGCCCCTCTTTATGAGGCTTATGTTGGTTCTTCAAGACTGGGGTCCATCTTAGATTTTTAACAGCCTAAGCCGCTTTGGTGTAACCTTACTCTCCATTTTTCTATGGTAATTTCACAGGGTTTCTCCAAAAAGATTAGAAGGGCCAGATGGAAGAAATTTACAGCTCCATTTCAGGTCCAAATTGTCACTGCCTCTCTTTACAGGAGGGAAGGTTGAAGGAGAACAAGGTTCTGCGGTCCATATTGTCTTGATTGATGGAAATACCGGCCATGTTGTAACATCAGGTCCGGAATCGTCAGTTAAATTAGATGTTGTTGTACTTGAAGGAGACTTCAACAATGAGGACGAGAATGGTTGGACTCAGGAAGAATTTGAGTCTCATATAGTGAAAGAGCGTGAAGGAAAGAGGCCACTTCTAGCTGGGGAATCGCAAGTGATATTAAAGGATGGTGTAGGCACCCTTGGTGAGTTGACATTTACCGACAACTCTAGCTGGATCAGAAGCAGAAAGTTTAGACTAGGTTTGAAGGTTGCATCAGGATGTTGTGAGGGCATTCACATTCGTGAGGCTAAAACAGATGCATTTACTGTCAAGGATCACAGAGGCGAATGTGAGTTCACATCATATTTGTTGTATCGTCTTGTGGGATTGTCTAACTAAATAACATTATATTTTTATTTATAATGTCACCTAACCTGCGGTGTTTGTCTATGCAGTGTACAAGAAGCATTACCCACCTGCATTAAGTGATGAAGTTTGGAGATTGGAAAAGATAGGGAAGGATGGGTCTTTCCACAAGAGGCTGAATAAATCTGGAATATACACTGTAGAAGACTTCCTACGACTTGTTGTGAAGGACCCACAGAGGCTTCGAAATGTAAATGTCTTTATTGTTTTCAAGATAGCATCTGCACTAGGTCTGTTAAATCCAATGACAAATTTTTCTTCTACTCGTCTTATTTGTCTTAGATCCTGGGAAGTGGAATGTCAAATAAAATGTGGGAAGCTCTTGTAGAGCATGCAAAGACGTGTGTTCTAAGTGGGAAACTCTATGTCTACTATCCTGATGAGTACCTGAAGAATGTCGGGGTTGTGTTTAACAATATATATGAATTGTGTGGATTGATTGCTGGTGGAGAGTATCACTCTGTCGATTCTCTTTCAGATGATCAAAAGGTTCGTTAATTTGCAGCATTGTTCTTTTTTCAAAAAAAACAATTTCAAGTATGATTGCATGTTAACAGTTCATATTCAAATTTAGGTATGAGCACTTTTTATTTCTCTTCATTTTGTAGTTTGAATATTGGTGAAACGGTGGCCCTAACTCCAAGAACGTTAACTATTAGATCCACTGCATTAGCGTAACTTGCATGCACACTAGATCACTTTAAGTACATGAAAAGAAAGCTTAAGCAAATGTCAAGTGGAATTTTGCAGGGCTATGTGGACTCGTTAGTGAAGAAGGCATACGACAATTGGATGCACGTTATTGAATATGATGGGAAATCTCTCATGAACCTCAACGAGAATAAGAACTCAGATTCTCCTCAAAATGACCTCCTAACTGCCTCTCAAAACCATTCAAACTCTTTTAACCATCAGCTAAATATGCCAAGTCTCTCAGCCTCAATTTCTTCCGAGCAGCCTGATCTGGATCCGGGATTGAATGTTAGAGGTAAAAACATTGTATCTATTGTACTCAGTATGAGTTTTCGAGTTTAAATCTTTGGTTGCCAATGTAAGATGCCTACTGAATTACTTTTCGGGCCATTTGGAGAAAATTTTAAAAATGAAGAAAACTTCTCAAGTTAGAGAAGTGGAAGCCCTCAAGCCCCACATCCCATTCTTATAGAGTTATAGAAATGGTACTCCATAATAGTTTACAAGTTCTATCCTCCTATTTTTTTTATTAAGAATAAGAGGTAATGAAATAAATTTGAGAAAAATACAGAAGTGTGAAGGCTTTATTTGTTTCTCCCAATGGAACTTATATTTCTATTATATTATATGTTGAAATACGAAGCTTTACTTTGTACTTAGTAGAATCATAGTTCATATAATATTGAGTAAGGTATTGGTTTATGAATATAACTTGCTTTGTCACCAAGGAGAAGAGAAGAAATGGAGAGAGAGAGATCATGTGATAGGCTAAATAATGCTATATTATGTTTCTCGCCACAGTATATGTGCTCTGATGCTTAACCTTTTTGGATTTAGTTGATCACGTGAAAATTTGGCACAATAACAAGGTTGGTTTTTCTTTCACCAGGATACAATGACAACAGTGGAAGCATGTTTCCGAATGTGAGTGCTAGTGTACAGTTGAGTGATGCTTCTTTCCAGAACCACTCGGTAGGCGCATCACAACAAGCTCTGCCTTCTGGAAACTACAATATGCTGCCTCTCGGTCCGCAACAGTCTTCAATGCCCAGCTTCCTTGCTCCCGGCACATCAAATCTTGCCTTGTATAGCGGAGCTGATGACTTCTTTACTGAAGAAATCCGGTTGAGAAGTCACGAGATACTTGGAAATCAAGACATGCAGCAGCTTCTTCACGTTTTCAACTCAGGTGGCAGTGGCCGTCCTCCTGCTAATGTCATCACTGAAGACAGTTATCCTTACACCTCACAGCAGGCGCCCGATATGCCTTCAGCCTTTGGATTCAACGAGGATCGTTCACGTTCTGGCAAAGCTGTTGTCGGTTGGCTCAAGCTTAAAGCTGCCCTGAGATGGGGCATCTTCATCCGAAAGAAAGCTGCTGAAAGGAGGGCACAAATCGTTGAATTGGATGACTTGTAGCTGTAGCTATGCCCGCTTTACACTTGAGAGCTCCATTGGCAAAAAAGATCGATCCGGTTTTGGAACAATCCCTAGTATCCAAGAAGTATGATACATATGCCATACAGTCCCTGCCTGTACAGAGAATAATCTTTGAATAGGTGAAAATAATGAAAGCGCATTCGAGTTTTTCAGCGCTGGCGCCAGCATTTGTTAACCAGAGGTGTTTTTCACCATAAGCTCTAAGGAGATTGGTGGATCTTGGAAAACAAACAATTCAATGACAGCTTAGGATTGCAGGGTTTTACTTTACTTATGTTTTGTTTTGTTTTCTTTCCCTTAATTTTCCCAGAGAAATTTAAGGTTGACTGGCTTTACACTTACTGTATTATGCTTTATTCTTTTTAATAATAATTTTCCTCTTAGTTTTGTACTTTCATGTGCAATTTTGACATAAGATTATACAACATTAAACTTGCCAGATATAGGATTAGATTTAGCCTTATTCGTTTACGAGTTGACAAGACTTGAACATGTTTACATGGCATTTTGAGTAGTTTTTACAGGTAAATATTTGACAAATAATTTGTACAATGTTATTATGGTCATTCAGTAAATTCTTTAAAAATGTCGTCTGGACTCTAATTTTCAAGGCCCACCAAAGAAGGCGAGCTTGCTGGTCAATCCAGCCTTGCCAATTATTGCATGGACCATGGTCCACACAAATGTATGGACCAAAAATAAAAAGTACTGTGTACTGATTTAATAATATATATCAAATAATGTCCCTTCAGTACAAAAATAATGTACCCTAAAATAATGTACCTACAGTACAAAAATAATGTACCTTCAGTACAAAAATAATGTACTTTTTATTTTTGGTCCACACAGTTGTGTGGACCATGGTCCATGCAATAATGATTGAGCAGTGTGGGAATTTGATCCCTATCACAATTGGCAGTCATTATACGGTGGACCATCGTCACAAAACGCCCGTTTTATTTTAAGTAAAAGAAATGGCTACCGTAAGTCTTAACGGAGCTCCTTAAAGGATACTACAGTGCATCTCAAAAGATACTGTCTCACATTTGTTTTTATATTGTTAAGAACCTGCAAATGTATTATAAAAGAAATTATAGTTGTGTCGAAAGAAAATGAATTGTAATTGTGAAGAAAGAGAACTGTAGTATATAGCCATTTCAGCTGTATTTGTTTTCATTAATCAAAACGGCATCGTTTTGATGCATGATCCACAATCCACGGTCCACAATAAAAATTGCGCACAACTGGGGGTTTGGATTTTAAATAGACTTCTTGTGCTTAGTGTATAGTTACAGGTTAATGGGTTCAAAATATAATCCTAGAATAGGAAAACCTTAGTTATCAAAGAAGTAGTGTATTTATATAAAAGACAATGGTAGATGCCCTTGCATCTCAGACAAGTTTTAATAGATTGGCATTTAAAAAAAAAAAAAAACAAACCAATTAGAACTTGTGAGTGGTAAATGTAAGGAAATTTAGCATTTTCCTAATATAAACTGCATTGGTCCGGCTAAGGGTGATGGGTTAAAAGAAGAAAACTCATCAGTAGCAACTGATCCAAGAAAATATAGACTCAAAATCTGATGTTTATCATACAGTATGAATACAGGAGAACACCAATTTACCAAAAGAAACAAAAAGAAAAAGAAAAATAAATAAATAAAACGAGAAAGACAAAACGGGATAATATTTTATTTGACAAAAATCTATGACACTCAACCAGCCTCCAGAATTGGGAGTACAAGCCACAGGATCCTCTCCTTATATTTGTTTTCATAAATGCATGGGGTTTTAACTTCTGATGATAATAGGACTGGAAAGACAGTAGTAGTTTGGTGTAATAAACATGTGGTTTGTGAAGATATTCTTCTCACATAAAATCATAGTCATCATCATAACCATCATATGCATTAACCACAGCGTCATCATCAGCCCGATCAACGTGCAGCTGCTTCTTCTTTCCACCTGCAGTTGAAGAAACAATTAAAGCCTTTACAGCTATCAAATCTTGAAATTGATGGCAGAATTACCAATTGGTTTGGTGTTGGCATTACCTTTCTTTTTGCCAGCATTGGCATCTTTTTCTGCTTTTATTTTTTCATTTGCTATTGCAGTAATAGAAGATGCCACTTCTTTGGCATCTTGGCCTTTCAATGTGGTCATTGACAGTCGCATTACCTCCTTGAGTAATCCCATATAGAAGTAGCTTTTCTGCAAAACGAAAGGAGGGTATTCCAGAATTCAGGATATGGCATCAACGTTAATTGAACAAGATAGTTACTGCAAAGCATATTTCACAAACCTCGTATGGACGCAGCTTATGAGAAATGAGCTCTGCATATTCGAAGAAGTCACTTTCGCTTTTCGGAATGAAATTTTCAAGGGTCTTCTCATCACCTTTCTTAGCAAACAATTCTGTTGTTGACTTATAATCAGCTTCCTCCACGAGCCTGTGAAATAAGATGATATTATATTATGCAAATACTTGTATGTCATAAATAGGAAAACTTGAGAAAAGATGCAGGTTGCCTGGGATGGTTTACAATCAGAGACTTTATTTTAAAAAGGAAAAAAAACACACACACACACACACAAAGTAAAAGGCAAGAAGCATATAACTGCTCAATCCACATTTTCTGAATCTAGCTACATCCTACTTCCTTTTTCGTTGATGCCAACAATAGAATAAGATAACATTTTAAAAATCCAGAAACCCTCCAAACAAAAATATATGAGGGATCATGGACACAGAACAGGGAAGTAGAAAATGTTTTATATAGAGTAGTTTATGTTCTAACTCAAGAGTCTACAATGGATGCGAAATTAACAAACAGAAATCATGTGCAATAGATTTCACCTCTGTTGTCGTAGTTTTTCAGCTACTGGGTCTAAAGGCTCCTCCTGTGCAACTTTAACCACTTTGCCCTTCGTTTCAGTAGCTTTAGCAGCAGGCTTTTTTGGAGCCTTTTCAGCAGGAGGCTCTGGTTTAGGTGCCTGATTGGATTATCCAAGAGACCAACATTACTTTAAACTACAAGCATTCAAACACCTTGGACTTTGCACTTAGGAAGAATAAGAAGAATTTACATTCAAATAGAACTTAGTAAACAAGCAAAAAAAAAAAAAAGTGAAAAAACACCTGTACACTCATTTGATTAAAAAAAAAACAAAAAAAAACAAAAAAAAACAAAAAAAAACAAAAAAAAAAAAAAAAAGTGAAAAAACCCCTGTACCCTCATTTGATTAAAAAAAAAAAAAAAAAGTGAAAAAACCCCTGTACCCTCATTTGATTAAAAAAAAAAAAAAAAAGTGAAAAAACCCCTGTACCCTCATTTGATTAAAAAAAAAACAAAAAAAAACAAAAAAAAAAACAAAAAAAAAAAAGAGACAATAGCATAGTGCAGATTTTGGCACATGGATGCAGGAAAGCAGACAGACCAAGGATCTCTAACCAAAAAGAATAATATACACGATTGGGCAATTAAGTCTGCAACTAACGGAACCATGGTTAATGTTTTCTAATGTAATGATAACCAAACCTAAATATTCCATGTCAACACAAAATTTAGTAATAAAATGATAAATCAAAAGAACAGTTATTACTGGAGCAGGCTCATCATCCTCATCTTCCCAAGAGTCTTTTACATCATTGTCATCCACATCCTCATCATCCCATTTACTTGGTGGTTGCCCCTTCTTTAGGTCAGGAATAGGTGCATCATCATCTGGCAAAAGAAAGTGATGTTAAAACATACCAAAAACAAGTTTAGTTTGATAACTATAAGTATAATTCATTTCCAATAGTAACTTGAATGCTTTTGTGCAACAAAAGAAACCACAAATAGATCCTTTATTATTTAATAACTTTGAACAATGATGTAGAGTGAATTAAAAACCAACTTGCAAGTTGCAAAACTAATAGCATACAAAATGCTAATCAACAAAGAAAGATAAGAGCAAAGGTCTTTGGTTGGTTGGGCACCTAATTGCATGTACAAAGCTGGTTACAACCTTAGATTCAGAGTCTTAGACTTTCTCCTCATCATTGTAAAGGAGGAGCCCTAAATTTTTTCTCACACATAATAAAAAGAAGAAATTTCTAGCTACAAAGTAAAAGGCAGGCCTAAATATACAATCAGGCAAAAATGTCTAAATAATAAAAAGTATATCATGGTTCTTTGACTGAAAATGTTATAGAAGAAAGTGTCATACCCCAACTCTCCATCTCTTATAGTTCACCAGCAGTTTCAGCTCAGTGTATGTGTTGTCAGAGTAGCAAGCCCTCTTTCCTATCAACCAAACCAGACCAATCAATTTTTGAAGAACCTTCTAAATCTCAAAGCAGAAAAAATTACACCACCCAGAATCAAGGGAATTAACAATTAAAAATTAAAAATTAAAAAAATCGCTTACATAAGTTCGAATACGGAAACACAAAATAGTTAGATACACAGAAAAATAACGGAAACAATATTTTTTCCCCTTGCAGTACAATAATCCCCATTAAGAGAGTATAAATTGAATCCAGCTACAAATAAACAGCTGTGGATTTAGAATAACATTAAACGATTAAAAATAAATACTGAAAGGTCGAAATTTTTAGAAATTGACAAACAAACTGGAAAACAATGTTCTTCTTCTTCTTTCCTGCTATAATCCTCAAAGTCGGAAGGCAAGTAGATGTATAAAATTGAATTCAGTCCAAAAAAATATTGAGGAATCACGAGATTACCTGATTAATATACGAATAGTCGTCGGAGTTGACTAATTTGCGGCGATGAAGGAAAGATTTCCGGTCGACGGGCCTTCAAATTCCTCGGTGGAGTTAGGCTTCCGCACAGCATACACGAGAATCTGGAGCGAGTTTAGGGTTTCTTCGTGAGCTGGTCTCGGGTTTTAAACTGGTGCTGACCTGGGCCGGTTTATATCATGTACTATCCGGGTTATGAATACATCTTAATCCTTTTATTATTATTATTGTGATTACATTTCAATTTTTTTAAGTTTATTTTGATGGTTTTAATAGCTTTTTTTTTTTTTTTTTACTTTTATTCTTATTTTTAATTATCACATTTTAAAACACTTTATTTTTAATCTAAAATACTTCGGACATCTTTAATTTATAAAACTTTTTTCAAACAACACACACATATTAAACTTTGTTTGAAAATCACTCATATTAAACAACATTATAAAAAATTGAATTGTAAATAATTTCAACCAAACTTAGTTAATTGAATCACAAGCACATAAAATGAAATATATGGAGTAACTGTTTTTTTTTTTTTTACATTTTTTTTCCGTCATCTTTAACCAAACATTTAGTTGAAATGAGAGAATTATGAGGAAAATACCGTTAGGAAAGTATAATACGAGAATTTAAATTAGATTATTTTTTGATAGACAAAAATATAATGATGGAGAATTGAAATGGAATATATAATAATAATAATAATAATAATAATAATAAGGATAAAATCATAATTTATCTTAAAATTACAATTCCACAAATTATGAAATTGCAATTCTTAAATAACCGTAGGAATTACAATTCCATGATTGAAGAAATCGCATGAAATTGCAATTCTCTGATCATATAATTGTAATTTATAAAATTTAGTAGAAAGAAAATTACAATTTTATCTTACCAAACACTTCCTAAAAATAGAGTGATCAAAGTTAAAAGTGAAACAAACTCTTTATACACAAATATAGCAACAATCGTTATACCCTGCACCACGGTGCACATAGCAATGTGCACCACATACGTAAAACGACGTCGTTTTGGTGTTAGTGGACGCGGATGATTATAGGGAATTCATTATCTATAATACACATAATCATTATCTATAATACACAGAACGTTTGCCTATAAAACATAGAATGTTTACCCAGAATATACAGAATATTGACACACAATACACAGAACTCATCATCCTAACGTTCGAATGCACAAACACATCGCAACATGTGTTAATAACATGAATACACAGAATATTGACACAAAATACACATAACTCATCCTCCTAAACATTCGAATGCACAAACACATCACAACATGTGTTACTAACATGAATACACATAACGGTTGCCTATAATACACAGAACGGTTGCTTAGAATACACAGAATAATTGCCTGGAATACACAGAATATTAACATAAATACAAAGACCGGCCGAAACGGGAAACGTGATTTCTAAAAAAACGGACGATTAGTTTACCATGCTCAAAACGACGTCGTTTAGGTACGTGGCGCACGATATAATTTGCCATATAGCAATAGTGGAATGAGGCAAATTATTGCATTGATCATGGTCCACACAGCTGTGTGGACCAAAAAATAAAAAGTACATTATTTTTGTACTGAAGATACATTATTTTTGTACTGTAGGTACATTATTTTAGGGTACATTATTTTGTACTGTATTTTTGTACATTATTTGATATATGCTATCAAATAATGTACCTACAATACAAAAAAAATGTAATTTCAGTACAAAAATAATGTACTTTTATTTTTGATTCACACAGCTGTGTGGACCATGGTCCATGCAATAATTATTGGTGAAATGATAATTGGGCCGATTTCAAAATAAGGTTGTGGCATGTGGGTTCAGGGCCCAAAACAAACCCAATAGTGACTAGTGAGTACATTTGTTTTCAAAATAGCCTTCTCTAGAAAAGTTAGTGGGCCATGATTTTATAAAAAAGACAATATTACCTTCTGTCCTTTCAAAACTTTGCATGTCCTAATTTACTTTCCAATGTTGATTTAATTTTTTGAGTAACGAGAAAAACTCACAATTATTATTTGAATGTATACATTAAGTAATTTTTGTATTTTTGTAATAATCAACAAATTACATGTGAGGATCTCATGTGACAAATAATCAATAACGTATTTATCTAAAGTGTACTAATTTTTCATGTTACTTCTACTTTTATTTTTTGCACCAACATTAAAATATCAAATTTAAAATAAAATTAACGAGTTTGAGAGATCATAGTAGGAAGCAAAACAGAATAGCTGACAAGATGGTTGAGGAAACTATTACGTGTCACGGTAAAGAACTAGCCTAGGTCTAATTTTTTGAACAGTGAACACAATAGAAGTGGTGGCTAATCAGATGGGCGATTTTTTGTGTGAAAAATATACAAACCAAGTTTGAAACATAAGAAAACTATTTGAATGATTCGTGATTTATCTACTATTGTCGTGACAGAAGAGAGAAGCAAATTAATTGAGTCACTAATTTGATTATTTTTAATTTTTAGTTATACTAAAGATTATAAAAGTGAATTGTCAAAAAAAAATAAAGATTATAAAAGTGCAATAGAGTATTTGATTAGTAAAATAAAGTAAAAGATGGAGGGTTGTGGTTCTTGTAAATGATGAATATGGAATAAAGTGCAGGCATTGGTAAACCAAATGAACCCACGTGACAGGCCTATCCATAATGACCACCTTAGCCTCACCATAATTTTCCTGTTTTTCCTAAGCAGCTTTGAAACCCTTTATGGCAGACAGCTTTGCATGAATCCATTTATCTTTATTTTTATTACCTTGTTTTGTTTCCTCCCTACAAAAATTATTATTATATAATAAAAGGAACAAAAAAGAAAACAGAAAATTAGGGTTTATCATTGCCCTCACATCCACCAATCCACCAAATCTTGGAGGTTTGCAGCCAATGGCTTAATGTTTTAGTATTACGGTGAGATAATGGTTTTGGTCCATGACCAGTTAATGTAGACTTTAAGGGCCGTTTGGTTCACGGAATCTCACATTACCTTAGGGAATGTTAGATTGCTGGGAATGTTAGATTATGGGAATGTTAGATTCATGTGTTTGGTTAAAACTGATGAATGTAATATAAACCTGTTTGGTTTATTAGTTATCTTTTATGTTATACTAATTTTTTTTTTACTTTAATACTTTTAACATATTTATTACATGATTAAAAATATTAACTAATTAAAATCTTGAACTTGAGAAATAAAATTATTTTATAAGCTAACAAGATGTAATAAAAAATAAAATAAAATATATAAATACAAAAATAATTAAATATAATAAACTAACATAAAAAATATATTATTATAAATTATAATAATTAGAATTAAAATGGTAAAATTTGTAAATATCCAAGGTAATAACCTTAGAAATGTAAGGGAATCACATTCCCTTCAAAATCCTATGTGGAGGGTAAGTTTCATTACTTAGGGAATGTTATATTCCCTTATGAAGATGAACCAAACATAGGAATGTTAGCTTTGGAATGTCACATACCCTTGGTTATGTTGTATAACTTGAACCAAACGCCCCTAATAGTCTAAAATTACAAATTACAATTTTATTTCTATATTGACTAACAGATTTTACGCGAATGTAAATTATGCTTTTTTGAATGACCAAATTTGTGAGCTTATGAAATCATTCCATGTTTGAATGGTGAAAGCAAATGATTAAAATTGTTTTGAAAAAATAAAAGTTCTATTTTATATAAATATAATGGCAAAAAAAAAGAAGTTATTTTTTCAATGAAAAGTTATAAATTTCTTCCAATCTCAATGGTGCTACTGATTAGCCATGAATTGGACCTATGGACTTGTAGTGCCAACAACAAATATTCCATTGATGAAGAGGACACTTTATTTCCTGGCTACATAATTTTTAAATCCTCATATAGGCTTAGGCTAAATGCCATGATTAATCTTCACTCATTAATATTCTCAAAAAAGAAAAAATCTTCACTCATTAATTGTTGAATATTACAATTAATATAGGCCCACTTGTGAAAAATAAGCATATTAAATGTTGTGTACTAAATGTACATTATCGTAAACTCCGTTAGCTAGGCGCGACAAAGTAAATAAGGGTTTAGATTCAATCAATAACGTAGGAGTAAAGGGGTTGTCGTATTCTTATTCTCTTGACGAGGTTCACAAAGTTGTATGGAACTTGATCCATACAATAATGGTTATATTGTTAATCCTAATAAATCATTGATGATGTCCATTGAATGAAATTTAGCTCATTATTGTAGTAATAAAATATATAAAGCAGCAACCCAACTACATGGCATGGTTTGTAAGTAGAATGTTTAATATAATTGCAAAATAAAGGTTTGTAAAGGACATGCACATTAAAGTTATCTAAATTAGGCTTTTTGTTAAATAATAGTCAAACTTTGCAAGTACGATATGAGTCAAATTTAAATTAATCTCATAATGTGATAATATTGGATGCTATGTATATATAATGAGGATTAGATGAAAATTAGTAGACTCGTGAGAATATGCGCTGCAAACTAATCTCATCTATCTATCTAAGATGATCAATAGTTGAAAATTAAGTTTAAAAAAATTACAATAGTGCACATTTACGTAATTATAACGATGAATTTGGAAAACGTTTGATAGTACATTCGTGATAAATTGTAGTGTATTTAGGGTCTATAATAGTGCAGTCACATATATGCACTATTAGTTATCTGATACGCAAATGCACTATCAAGTTTTTCTAAATACATTATTGTAATTACATAAATGCCATTGCATCTTTCCCTAATTTTTCTTAATTTTCTATCTCTTAATCATTTTAAACTTATGAATAATATTAGTCCACATATTATCTTGGGACTACTAATTCTCATAGAACTTAGACCATATATATATACACACAACAACAACATCTAATATTTTATTACAACAAATTTAGATGAGATGAGATTATTTTAAATTGGATTTTTTAGGGGTATAAACAAAGTCTTGCAAAGAGGAAGTATCATAGTTTTGGATTAAACCATAATATTGAATTCAAAGAAGACTTATTGTGAAATTTACTAATTATTTATTAAAAATCGGATGTCCCCGAAGGGACAATTATTTACTAAAAATGATTGTTAATAAAACCAAAAATCAAATTTAATCACTTTAAGTAGAACAAATGATTCTTATTAAATGGCACCTCATTTCATATATGTTGTTGTAATGCCATCTTAATTTGTAAGTTGGTAGATACTCTTCAATTAATCTTGAGATGACTAAATTGAATAAGGTGAGAGAAAAATTTGATAATATAAAATCCTTATATGCAAAACACCGAAAGTTGCATTGTCGGTGTGTACGTTATCTTTCCTTGTTTTCATCTAGACATATGACCAAGATATGTGGACTATTTTTGTCTTACACGGATTGTAAAAGTCAAACACATACTCTTAATATTATATTTAATTCACTAAAAAATTGGGTATGCTTGTCACTACTTCTATCTACAATAGAACTCAACATTTTTACCATTCGACGATATGAAAATTATCTAATTTTATATATTTAAAAGTATAATAAATATTATAACATTTCAAAATGTTAAAGATAAAATAAAGGAAGAAATTTTCTTTTTCATAATCCATTCTTTGTTAATGTATTTGTGTTTTGTCAAAATAAATTGACAATTTTTTAAAGGTATTGTTCATATTAGGACTCTATGTATTTGAGTCAGATTATGATTCCCTATTCCAGGTTTCCTGTGATTTCCTATTTTAGTTTGCTTGAGATTCTCTCAATACAATTCATTCAGTTCTCATCTGGTATCAGTTAGCTAGGGTTACGTAATAATTATTCTTGTCATCTGTCCGTACCACCGTCACGTCCACGTCTAGTAGCAATCATTCAGTTCTCATCGTTCATATCGGTGAGTTTAAACTTTCTTCCCAAAAATGTTAAATCCCCAATTTCATACCGTCTTTTTTTTTCTTTCAAAATTTACCTCTAACTGAGCTGTCCATGCCTGAGATTAAACTTCTAATTATTATAAAATTTGACAAATTAGGTAATAAACTAATATAAATCTCGGATTTACTACATGAGATAACAAAATCTTTTGTCACGACCAAGAATCATTGAGAATCCCACATTGTGCAAGAACCAATCATGGTAATCCATCACACCTGTAATCCCATTCATCATAAGCCACATTGTCTTGCACTGCAACCCAGCTCCAATCCCCATTTCTCTAATCCACTCTAACAGCGACAGTAATTCTCATTCTCGGCCGAAACGGGACCACCTCGGACCATACGACTCCAATGGATCCGTCACAGTCGTCCGGACAAAGCAAGAACAAATTAAAAGCGAAGTTTTTTATGACACTTCACACATGCAAGTCTGATCATTCCTCCACTGAACCCAGGATTTTTGCTGCTCCCTCAAGTAACGCCAAATTCAAGACTTGCCCACTTTCCTAAATCCTCCCAGATTTAGATTTTATCCCAGATTGCATTGGCAGATTATCAGATTATCAGATTATGTTCCCCCCATTAATTTATTCCGGGGTTGGATAAAGTCTCGCTTTTGCGCCGGTTTTCAACCCAAAACGCTCCTCTAGAGAGAGAAAGGTGTGGTCTTTGGGAGTTTTTTGGAATGGGGACGACGAGAACGTGTGAAATGAGGACTCTTAGCTCGCTGGAGCTTATGCTGTTGAAGCTCCAGCAGGCGGAGGAGCCGCCGCCGCCGGAGGGTTCCTTGCCGGCATTACCGGCTCGGCCGGTGATGAGGACCCGGCTGCCGCGGGCCAGGATGAAACTGCCGGTCACCTTCCAGAACAGTGATTTGGTTGGAGAAAATGAGGCAGGTAAAGGGAGTTGTTGTTCAACAAGTACAGAGAAAGAGGCTTTTCTTGATTCTGTTCATCAGCAGGAATCTTCAGAGAGCGATTCACCCCATGATTTCAATGAGGTAAAGTTGCCCTTATAGTTTGTATGTAAATTAAGGTTGTTCGTAGAGTCCTCGATTTCTAGTCATGTTTTATGGAGTTCAATTTCTTTCTGAAAATTTGAGGGGAAATTAATGTTGTCTGTCTCACAGGCTGCAGAAGATGAGGAGGACAGAGGAGTTTTGCAGAAGGGGGTAGTGATAATTCAGAGGTGTTTCAGAGGCCACCAAGCCTGCAGATACTATCATGAGCTTAAGATGGGAGCAATTGCACTTCAATCATGTAATTACTTCACCAAAACAAAAATGCAGAACAGAATCTGACAAAAATTCTTGCAGTTTTATTTGTCTGTTTTTGCCTGTAATGTCTGATCTCTTGCCCACAAAAGGCAAAATCCCTTGCCCCGAGCCCCACAAAATGTGTGGAGATGGTAAATTGCAGTGATTCATAAGCTTATTAGGTGGGAGTACCTGTGCTTGATGCCCACCACATTAGGTGCAACTCTCACTCTGCGACCGCCAGGACTCAATCCTGCGTCCACATTGGGTGTAATATATGATCTCTAATGTCCATAAAAGGCAAAATTCCTCGCTTCGGGCCCTACAAAATTTGTAGAGGCCCTAAATTGGTGACTTAGCGGCTCATTAGGTGGAAGGACCAGTACTTGGCATCCATCACACTGGGTGCGACTCCCACATTGTGGCTGTCAGGGCTTGATACATTAGGTGTAATGTCTGATCTCTGATCATGAGCTGGGCTTGTGAAATCATTAATGTTGCAATTGTTTTGCAGTTGTGAGGGGTGAAAATGCAAGAAATGGCTATCAGTGTCTTGTAAAAAGACTGAGAGCCATTGTCATTATTCAGAAACACACAAGGGAACATAGAAAGCGAACCGAACACCTTACAGGGATCATATGCTTGCAGGCTGGTAAGATCATTGATTTTCAAATATGGTTTCTGGCAAGAGTAACTAAATCCTCCTATGCTTGCATTCTATAGGCATTCGAGGTTGCTTGGCGCGAAGGGAATTTGATAAGCAAATAGCAAGCCGAGATACAGACAACCTTGGCAACAAGAATGAACTCACCAAGGTATATATTTATAGCAGATGCAGAATGATGAGACCTAAGATTATGCAGAACAAGTTTAATGATGTTACTGATTAGTCAGGATCTTTTAGAGCGATTTCGTTTGATCTGAAGGCTTATATCATATTCAGGTTCCACAGATAGTTTTACTTGATCTGCGAAGAAAAGTTCTGATTACTGAGGCAGCTCTGGAGAGGAAGAAAGACGAAAATGCTTCTCTGAAGAAACGCATTGCAGAATTTGAAACGAAATGGAAGCAATATGAATCGAGGATGCAATACATGGAGAAGATGTGGCAAGATCAGCTGACATCTATACAAGTTAGTCTACCATCACTCTTCTGACATTTGTACTTTTACTTTGAAACTCGCAGTCACCTATCCAAGTGTGTGCACTGGGTAAATCCCACCCTGTGACCTTAACCGACAAAGCACCACAAGGAAGTAAACCAATCTAGGTTGCCCATATCTAATCGGCTCAAACCAGGAGGCAAATAGGACGTTCCCACCAGGAGCCAAACTTGTAACCTTATGATTATTGAGTCAATAGTCTCACCAACTTGGCTGGATTGTCCTATTTGTACTTTTCCTTGTTTACATGGAAGATTGATCATATATGGTAACTAGTTGTCATCTAGACTTTCTTTTTGCTGAAATTATGTAGACAAGTCTAGCTGCAGTGAGGAAAAGACAGGCTGCTGCTGGGAATGGATCTCCAAGATTACCCGAAACCTCTTCTGGGAGGCTCGCGTTTAAACCTTCTTGTATGCTCAAGGATGCTGGACATCAAGTAAATGGCAGGGTGGATTCTCCCTGTCATAATGCCCAGTTTAGAACCGCTTTGGACAATCATCCCGAGAGCAGTTCTTGGATTCAATCAGGACAAGAGGTTTCGAGCTTCAGCGCCAAAGAGGATTTGGCAAAGCTGAAGCAGAGGTTCAAATCTTGGAAGAAAGATTACAAGACTAGATTGAAGGAGGCAAAAACAACAATGAAGAAGCTGGGACAGCCTGATAGGGGTGTGGGTTCAAAGATATGGTGTGGGAGATGAAGATCAGAAGATAACAAGATGTAGTTGATCTTGGCAACTCTCATACATGATTCATATAGCTTCTGTGTTGGTCCAAGGTTAAATCTTCACATATTTGTTCTTATAAGATCAATGAGAAAAAGGAAATGTACAGAACAGGCATAAATAGGAAGCAAAATCATGTCACTTAATCATGAACAGTAATTTTGTATCAGCTAATTCCTGTCTGATCCATTCACTCATCATGGTATTCTGCCTTTTAAGTGAACCGAACAAGCCCTGATACCATGTTATAATCTAAGACTGGGTTAAACCACACTAAAGACTGAATCCAATCATAGTTTAACACATAGCCTGATAAATCCATATGTTTCTCTGATATTTTTCAATGTGGACTCTTAACACTACCTTTTTTTACAAAGCTTGAAAATATATGAAATCATAGAGCATTTACAGCAAGAATACACTAACAAAATGCATATTGCTGCATAACACCATAGAAAACTAATATGCAGCAATGTGGACATAAGAGCGTACTCTGGCTGCATAACACCGGACTTTTCTCCAAACTCGAGTAAATTAATACCAGTCAGCAGTCTAGTGCACGGAGCAAATTATTCACTCTTCTTAAGTCTAAATTTGGCTTCCATATCTCCGCTGTAGGGAGCAACATGGAATGCGTATTGCTGCATAAGAGCGAAGAAAACCATCTCAACACAAATTAAGACATTTTGAATGGCTTCCTGAATGTGCTCTACGTCCAACCAGAAGTGCTGGGACTTAATGATGCCCATCGCAACCAGAATGTCGAGCAAGATCCCCTGAAAAAGGGCAAGGAATAACACGTTTAGTGAAAAACAGTGGTTAGTTCTCGAAACTTCAAGCAGAAATCTGAAAGCAAGTTTATAGAAATCAACAAAAGTTCATTGCAAAATCCAAGACACCAAACTGGTTTAAGGAAAGCATGTAGTCATAAAAAATCTTGCTATTACTCGTTGCAATTCTTGTAGTCTTTCTATTGGGGAGGATTTAAGACACTACCTGCCAAAAGGAGAAGAAGACGATCCCCTTGATGCAGAGGAACTTGGAAAGCGGTTTGTGTGGTTGCAGTTCCTTTGAGAAGACATGATAGAAAGCAAGCAAGGAATACATTGCAACATAAAATGAAATGTTGAGTATTATGGTAAACGTCCAGCTGAGCCAGCTAGGGTAGAATCCAAGAATCTGTAACGTTATCATCAAAATGGAGCTTATGGGACGGACAATAACAAATTGCCATGTCCAGTACTTGAGAAGCTTTAGTGTATGGTGGTCCAAACGAGTAGTGCGGGGCTGCACTTTGCCAAAAATTATAGGTTAGACGAATTGCTGCAACCAAGTATTCAAAAACCAATTTAGTAATTCCATCTTCAGTTTTACTGAAAGAAGTGTAACCGCACCTGAAATAAAGTCATTGGGAACGAATGATGAATCTCTCTTCCTTTGATTTCATCTGGCACTATGTTTTTGCTGATGGATATGTTTAAATAGCTATACAGTAACGCCAAAAACTTAGCAATTGCCTGGAAGTGAGGGGATATACGGAACACACCATTAAAAAAAGGCGGTTTATTTGCTGGTTAATAAGCAAACAAAACGTGCAGCAAAAAAAAGAGTTTAGTGCATTGGACCAAGCACCTACTTACCAGAGCCTCGTAGCATTCCTTAATTGAGTCAAGAAACATGAAAAATTCTTTGCTTCCCCTAATATCCAACAACCCCAAAAACGAGTCAACAGCATAAATTGGAGCCATAAGTATAATTATTATAATCGCTTTCTGTTCCTTTGGGTTCTTCCAGTAAAAGAGGTGCTGAGTCAAAGTTTGTATTGTCAAATGCATTGAAAGCAATGTACAGATCCCAGCTCCAGCCATAGTAAGCTCCCCGCGGTTCATCTTCGTGAAATCCATTCTTCAGAAGTATGCACAAAGCCAAACCAAAGCCTGCAAATTGTGTAAAAAAAATTTAATTTTTCAAAGTTCTATATATTCATCTTTAAATTTCCCTATTTCTACCAAATAACAATCATAAAGTCACAGCCCCTTTGAAAAAAAACCACATAACTGAAAATGCCCAAGGCTAGATGTCCAGCCAAGGCTAGATGTCCAGCCAACAGTTAAAGCTCCAAACTTCAGTACTATACCATACAAAAAGGAAACATAGACCAGCAAGAATACCCATCTTCAAGAATACTAGGATAGTCAGACTGTTGACTTGGTAACCACAACATTACAAATTCAACTCCCAATGGAGCGGCCTATTGGCCTCGGATAGTGACCGTGGGTTTCCCTCGTTACCCAAGAATACATTAGCTTGATTAACTGTGAAAATTTCACTCTTTTTTGGTCCATCAAATTGTGCTTGAGCATACACACACACACACACACACACACAAAGATACCAACTTTTTTACCTGGTTGCAGCAAAGTTCTCAAAGGAAAATCACAATTGAAGTTCTACAGCAAATTGAACGAGCTCATAAGCATCGCACAGAGAATAACCAAGCAATCTCAGACATACAAGAAAACCAGAACCACCCAATAACGAAGAAAACATCAAAATAACAAATCACCAGAGATGCTGCAATCAAGTCGAAGGAAAGAAAAAATCTCAAAGACAAGCATGAACCCAATATAGTTTGACTCCCATAAACACTGCAAATTTGTATGTGGACTTCATAGATTCAAGAGCATCAAAGATAGAGTCTTACTGAGTGAATTTAGCGGGAGATGCGAATCAGTGTACAAATCCGGCAAATCTCCTTACGTGGTGGGCTTTGAAAGTTCGTAGATTTAGAAAAGGCAAGCGAGTAAACCACGCATCAGGACATGTTTTTCTTCAACGATTCTATCGACAAGATTTTTACAGCATTATCGTACACTGTACAGTGAGAGTTAATTCCTGATTTACTTTTTTACAAAAAAATTTAAACTTTTTTCCATTCTTGATTTTAAAAGAAATAAAAATAAAAGTAGGAAAATGATAGATTTTTTATTTTTAAATATTTAATATTAGGTGGACTAGTTTAGTTTCATAAAGTTAATATTGGAAAAAAAAATTTATATCCACAAAATGCAAAATTCTCTTTACCTTTAAGATTCTTAGTTCCTAATTCTTACATGCAAAGTCGATAGAATAGTGAATATGTAAATCAAGATCAATGGTTCAACCCTGTATTTATTTTCACAATTTACTACTTAAGAACCAATTGAACTATCTATGCTTGTGAAGGTAAATATTTTTTTATTACCTAATAACGTGTAGAAAGAGGTAAATCAACTTATGTTATCCATAGTTGACTGGTTTAAATGAATAAAGTCTAATCAAACTTGAAATTTTGTAATTATCAAACTAATTGTCCAACCAGGTTGTGTGGGCTGTTAAAATATTTTTCCAAATGGTTGCATGTTGAATTGCTAAGAAAACTTAACAACCTTTAGACCGGATTATAGGTTTAAGCAATCAAAATAATTAACGTTGTTCTAAAGGTGAGCTAAAGGGCAAAGATTCTCTCATGGGGCTTCTTGAAATTTGTTATTAGTCATATCCTCATTCTCACTAATCACAACAAGAAGCACAAAGACAAGCATAAGAACAAACAAAAATCAGCATACGGCTGTTGCCAATCATCACCCTAATAGTCCCAAAGCTAGAGGCCGAAATTGTCTAGAAATATCCCATCAAGATTCTTCCTTTTTCACCCACAACACAAATGCAAGACAATTTCTCCTTAAAACAATTACATTTCTCTGCTATATGAGCCCTGCACTAAGTACTCTGTTCATGTTGTGGTGCATTTGACAGACCCATGGAAAGAAAGAATTTTTTGCTGATTATTTTGTTTTTGGTTTCAGCATATGGTGGTTTTTGTTTCAGAGGATGTGCTTCAGTAAGTGTGACATATGATCATAAGGCACTGGTCATTGATGGAAAGAGGAGGGTTTTGCAGTCTGGGTCTATACACTATCCAAGAGCAACCCCAGAAGTGAGTGTGATTCTCAATTTTAGTATAATGCTACTGATATAACCTTAAAATGTTTGTCTTTTATTCTAGTAAAATGTCAATGATACACTATTCAAGAACTCCATCATGGGTCGAACCATGTTGGTCAGGCCGATGATTCGATAATCATAAGGTTACAAGTTGGACTCGAGCAGCCTATTAGTCTTTCTTGTCTGAGTTGGTCAACTATAGAAACCTAAGCCTCTTTCTTTTTTTTCCTTTTTTGGCAATGTTTTTTAGGTGTGGCCGGATATTATTAGGAAGGCAAAGGAAGGAGGATTGGATGTGATTGAGAGTTATGTTTTCTGGAATTATCATGAGCCTGTCAGAGGACAGGTAAAAACTTTAGCTGGAAATTATGCAATTGGTTATATAAGAAGTTAGTTTCAATGGCAGTAATAGTTTATTGGGTTACACTTGCTGTAGCAGGCAGCAGCCATTAGTCTGTTATTTTCTACTGTAATTAAACACTAAATTATTGCTTTACTGCCGTTACTACTGGCAAATTTCTGTTGGGCGAGAGAGCCAAGGCCGACATCTTGCCACTGAAAATAAAGTTGCTTCTTCGCTACTAGCTATAGCTTTTGGCGTAGTGGTAAGCGCTTGATCTGATAATTGGTATCAAAGTCATGCTGTGCAGTTGAGGTTGGTTGGCAGGTGCCATCGGAACATGGTGCTGACTGTTACCAAAATATCATGGTACTCCTTGTTAACAATTTTAAATTTTTGTGTTGTTGCAGTACTACTTTGAAGGTAGGTTTGACCTTGTAAGGTTTGTGAAGACAGTACAAGAAGCCGGTCTCTATGTGCATCTGAGGATTGGACCATATGCCTGTGCTGAATGGAATTATGGGTCTGTTTTCATGGTAGCTTGTTTCATTTGACCAATGGAAGTATCTCATACTTCCTATAATATCCAAGAACATCTGCTTTTTTCCTAGTTTTCATCAAAATAAACCATAGAGACGACATAAAAGGGAAATGTTATCTTTCTTTGTGGTGGGGTTGAGAGTTGAGACACAAGTCTAACCCCATTTCCATAATAGGAAATCTAACAAGATCATCGTTTTTCATTTGATATCTTTTGCTTCATGTTTGAGCAGGGGATTTCCTATGTGGCTGCATTTGATTTCTGGAATCCAGTTTCGAACAACGAATGGCCTTTTTATGGTACTGGTTTCTACCCACATGTTGGGTTCATCTTGCTTGAATTTCTTTCGATGACTCTCTAAAGCTGTTATAACTTAGTTCCAAAATGTACATTATTGTCAAGAACAGAATGAAATGAAGCGCTTTCTTGAAAAGATCGTTAACCTAATGAAGGACGAGAACCTATTTGCATCACAAGGAGGCCCAATAATTCTTGCTCAGGTGGCTTACTCCTATATTTTCAATAGTTTTATTGTAATGGGGAAAGTTTCGATCTTTTGGTTTGATGAGCAGACGATTCATTTTAGGTACTCTTGAATCTTGATCTCCTTAAGGGAAACTACACGCATTAGAATTAAACCAACCCCCCACCACTCCAAAAGAAAAGGAAAAAAAAAGGCGTAATAGTCCACTATCTCACACTCCCACAGATATCATTTTCTTGCATTTTGAGAAACAAAAGATATCTACGACATTTTCTGGCTTAAACCATGCATTGTATACATGGCAGGTAGAAAATGAATATGGAAATGTTGAGGGTTCCTATGGGACAGCGGGGGAGTTATATGTAAAATGGGCTGCAGAAACCGCTGTTAGCCTTAATACAACCGTGCCCTGGGTGATGTGCCAGCAGGGCGATGCACCCGATCCAGTTGTAAGTATTTTCCTGCTGTTATCCATTGTAGATGTTAGAAAAATGCAGTGACCTCGAAGACTGTTGCTTCATTAGCATTACGGTTTGTTTTCTGCATTATTGAAGAACCATAGCCTGGTTTTTAGTTAGGAAAACGAAAAAAACAGATACTATGTTCATTTGAAGCTAAAGAAATCCTATTATAATGCAGATAAATACATGTAATGGGATGTACTGTGATCGGTTCACACCAAATTCCAAATCTAAACCAAAGATGTGGACCGAGAACTATAGTGGATGGTAAAAGAACTATGCATTTACTCTCTACTCCCTTACACATCACAAATCCAGTGTTTGTCATGGCTAGAAAAAGTGAGTGTTATGTAATTATTCAGGTTTCTTGCATTTGGTTATCCCGTCCCTTATCGACCTGTGGAGGACTTGGCTTTTGCTGTTGCACGCTTTTTTGAAACTGGCGGTTCCTTTCAAAATTATTACATGGTAAATCTATAGTTGTGTATCCTTTCCCAAAATCTATCCCAATTCATATAGAATTTCTTATTCGTTTACCTTTTTCCTTTGAAGATCATTCGGGTACTTTTTTTTTCCAGTATTTTGGTGGTACCAACTTTGGGCGAACAGCTGGAGGCCCTCTTGTTGCAACAAGCTATGACTATGATGCCCCGATAGATGAGTATGGTAATATATTCTGGTTTTCATTTCAGCAACAAATTCTTATGAATTCACCGGTCAGAACATTGGTTATTTTTGGCAATTTTGTGGATTATTTCTGTTTCTGGTTACTCCCCGTTGTCATATGAGAGGAACGACGTGCAGGTTTTATAAGGCAGCCCAAATGGGGACACCTGCGTGACTTACACTTAGCAATCAGGCATTGCGAAGACTATTTGGTGCATGCAAATCCTAAGCGTGTTTCACTTGGACCAAACCTTGAGGTATGCTAAGATTTAAAACCCAAGGTGTGTATCTAGCAACGTTTCAGCTTTCCAGGCGATGCATATGATAATCCAACAATTGATAGTGTTGAGAAAGCCAAGTCACGCTATCAAAGCACTGCACATTCTGTGGTCTTCCTTGATAAAAAACGCGTTTTTGGAGTAGGCTTCAATGCTTCATGATCTAATAGTGGAAAACTTGCTGTTTCTTTCTTAATTTTGATGTAGCTAATGTGCGTTTCCAGGCACATGTATATTATAAAACCTCCAAGAAATGTGCGGCTTTTCTAGCCAACTATGGAAGCACGAAAGATGCAACTGTCAAATTTAAAGGGAAATCATACTTCCTTCCTGCTTGGTCTGTGAGCATTCTTCCCGACTGTAAAAACGTCGTTTTCAACACAGCAAGGGTAATCTTTTTTTCCTGACACGAATGATTCCCCGTGTTTTCTTCAGTTTTAGAAGCTAATTCTGTACTATTATGGAATCAGGTCACTTCACAGAAGACTCTTGGCAGTACTTTTACTGAGAATCCCATCGCAACTATGTCTTCTCTGGCATCCTCAACTTGGGGCTGGTTCAAAGAAAGCGTTGGTGTCTCAGGCAACGGTTCCTTTGTGGCGTCGAGCTTACTGGAGCAGATAAATACCACGAAAGATCAAAGTGATTTTCTTTGGTATACAACAAGGTAAACTTGAAACTTTTGGCTCTTTCTTCGACTTTCCTAATCTATTCAGTATTTTTAGCTCCTTGTTACATCTTGCAGCATTTATAAGTATCGTTTCTTTCTTCTTTTCCCAGTATAAATGTGGATCAGAACATTATTGAGCGGGGCAAAACAAAAGAAGCAGAACTAACCATTAGCAGTTTGGGGCATGCAGCTCTCGTCTTTGTAAACAAGAAACTTATCGGTAACTACTTCATCAAGAAACTTATACTAAGATAGCACATAAACAGACATCTTATTCAGAACCTTTTATAGGATTTGGCTATGGTAACCATGATGTTCCGGACTTCAAATTCAGCGAGAAGATCCGTCTTAACGAAGGAACCAACACATTGGATATACTGAGCATGATGATTGGTTTACAGGTGATTCTATTCCTGGAAAAGTTACAATTTGAGCAAGATAGAAGTGTAGGCTTTGCCTGTGCTTATTTCAAAGGTATTTTCTTTCTTATGAATAATTTCCATTTTCAGAACTATGGACCGTGGTTCGATATACAAGGGGCGGGGATATTTTCTGTTGTCCTAGGTGACCACAAGAGTTCCAAGAAAGATCTTTCTTCCGCAAAATGGATCTATCAGGTTCCTGGTTTTAACATGGTTAATAGCTTTCTGTTCGTTTCACCCTGCAATTCCCCTACAGAAAGGTTTTGAACTGCCACGTCTTTCATTTCCAGGTAGGCCTTGAAGGTGAACACATTGGACTCGACAAAACTGCTCTTGCAAACAGTTCATTGTGGATTCATGGAAATTCTTTGCCTGTAAACCAGAGCTTGACATGGTACAAGGTATATATATGCACTTGATTATATCTAGGATGACTGTTCCAAGATTGTTTTCTGTTGCAACCTTAATTGTCTCGAATTTTTAATCTCTTGTTCTCAGACAATGTTCCTTGCTCCTGAGGGAAGCGGCCCGGTTTCAATAAACCTAGGTAGCATGGGGAAAGGCCAAGCATGGATTAATGGACAGAGCATAGGGAGATATTGGTCTGCCTATCATTCCTCACCAACAGGCTGTTCCAAAAAATGCGATTACCGGGGAGCTTATGATCCATTCAAATGTATAAACAAATGTGGCCAACCTGCTCAAGTTTTGTAAGTTACAGTGCAGCTAACAGTAAACAGCTAATTTACCAAACACATTTCTACAAACTGCTAATTCTACCCGCTGATCAAAACAGCTAACACAATCCGCTATCAGCTAATTGCCAAACACCCCTGAAATCATTTCCAGGTACCACATACCTCGCAGCTGGTTACACCCGGGCGAAAACCTGCTTGTTCTTCATGAAGAGCTCGGGGGAGACCCGTCAAAGATTTCCCTGGCGACGCGAAATGGGGAAGAGATATGTGCACACATATCACAGGCTGATCCTCCACCTGTAGGCTCCTGGAAGATGAACCAAGCTTTTGAATCTCAACACCCTGAGCTTCAGCTGAGCTGTGAAGGAGGATGGAAGATTGGATCGATTCGTTTCGCCAGCTTTGGAACTCCGGGAGGAGAATGTGGAACACTCTCTCCAGGGAACTGCCATTCTGATGTCACATCAATCCTTCATCAGGTAACTGCAGTATTCAGTGATCTGTACATTGTTGCAGAATTTCAAGCCTTTTAACTAAAAATTTAAACTGATAAGTCTGTCGATTTCGTTTTAACTAAAAGTTTAAACTGACGAGACTGCACGTTTGTGTTATTATGCAGGTCTGTGTAGGGAAAACACAATGTTCAATTCCAGTCACTGCAGCTAATCTTGGAGACCCTTGTCCTGGAGTCATCAAGAGCTTAGCAGTTAAAGCCATTTGCAGTGCTTGAGCCACCATCTTCCATGGATGATTATCTCCTCTTCTTGTCTTTAGACTACACATGATTGAATAAAGATGCAATCTTTCTAAACATTTCAGGAATCCCATCTCCATTTATCTTCCGTTTTCATTTTTTTTTTCTTGAAATTAGGATCCTTCTTTTAATCAAGAAAACTAAGCTTGGGCAACCCAACCTTTCACTCGTAAACCTAAAGGGTACAAGTTCAACTCTCAATAGAAACGACCTAATGGCCTATTTGAATCGATCAACTATAAACAACTTAAATTGATAATTTGAAAGATTACAAGTTTAACTCTAGATAGAAATGACCTATTGATCTATTTGAGCTTGTTTGAATCGATTAATTATGAACAACTTAAACTGGTTTACTAGATTTTAGCTCGTTAATTATATGGGGAAGATGAGATCAGAGTGAAGCATTTGTCTCAATCAAGAGAATTGGAATTAAACCCAAAACTATACAAATCTCGAAGAAATTAGAGGAAAATGTACAAGAAATTCAGCAGACCAAGCTCATCAAGATCCTAAGATTCTAAGAACAAGACAACAACTACAACAAAACTGGGTGTGCTCTGATCTCTTTCCCGATCCCATCCTTCTCCGGCCGGCGAGTTCAAAGCTCTTTTCTCTCTCTCTCTTTCTCTACAGGCCGGTTCTCCGGCGAGGAGACCGAGCCCCTTTAGAGAGAATAGAAGACAGTGAGTGCGCTAAGCCCCTAACCGCAGCCACCTTCACTTGCCCTCTCATGGGGATCGGACGCTCATATTCAACCCTGCTTGACCTCGTCATGTTTCCACCGTTGATCATCATGTTCCCGGCTCCGGCCATCTTGTTCCTTAGTGATCTATCGGCGGTGGCTCTTGGAAGGGCTATTTGAATGCTCTGAGCTCTGATGTTTTCTGAGTGAGCTCTGAACGGCTTCGGGGCACAATATATATAGGCAGTAAGGTGCAAATTGCCACTGCCTTTGGACGAAATTACATTTATAGGTTTTAGGAGTTTTTAATTTAGAAGTTTCCAAAATAAGGATTTCTTTTTTGGGTTTGAATAAATCTTGAAAATCGGTTGACAGTTTTGACCTTACTATATATATTCACATTTATTTTCCATAATTTTTTTTTTGGTTCAGACTTGTTGGTTCAGAAAATAAATAAATAAAAATTAAAAAGAGTTCACACTTGGATGTGATTTATGTATAGCATTTCCATGACAAGGGAACTGACCTGTTCAAACTGAATTGCCAAGTCTAAAACTACTGGTTGAAATTTTAAGCTAGAAATAAGTCTAGTATTATATTTTAAAAGTGAATAAAAATCAAAATAAAAATTGTAGAAAAAATAAAGAATTAAAAGTTAAGTACAATCGTAAATAATTAAATCGGTATAAGATCAATCACTACTGTAACTAATTAAACTATTTCAAAGAATTAAACGGTCTGATTCTACTCGTACCTTGGTAACGCCGTCTTCATAGCCATGGCTTTCACTTACCACCAAAGGAAATTAAAAGAATCTCCTGACGAAGGAAAAAAATAGAAAAAAAAAAAAAAGAAAAGAAAAGGCAACAGAATATTTTTTTTAAAAGAAGTGATAATTGATAAAGCAGATTGCAAGTTGCATGAACATCACGTGGTAATTATCGAATTAAGAAATAAGAAAATTGGGTTCACATGTAAATAACGAAAGTAGTGACATGGTGGGGCCAACAAGGTGGTTTGCTGTCACCTTTGTATGTGTCTGCCTTTTCAACACTGAAGTGGACACGTGAATTGAATCCAGACATTATTTTCCCCAACCCAGTCAAAAACACTATGATTGCATTCACTATCTCATATTTTCTCCTTTTCTTCTAAAAAAAAAAAAAGAGATTTATTTGTACAAAAAAAAAAAAAAAAAGTAAAAACCAAAATAATTATAACCCTTACAAAAAAAATATATATATATCAATCTTTTTTCATATTGGAATTGTTGTTGTGTTTTTTGTCACGAAAAGACTCGCAATCATTACTCAATAATATACACGAGATAAATTCTGCATTGTGAATCTAATTGTTAATTGATTCAAACCTAAAAGGTTGAGTTGTATTGTCATTTGTAATTACGGAGATAATTAATAATCTCTCCAACTTAACTAGAGTACGTTGTCCTAGTATTATTGTTGTGTTTTAATTAATTAATTAGTACAAAGGATGTAACTGAAAAACGTTGCTCTCATGTATGATGTCTTCCCTTCCACCTACGTTTCTTTCAAGGCTGCCAGCCACCACTCCCACACATATAATATATTATTACTATATTTATGATTTTATTATAGTCTATATTATTTTTTGTTTTAAAGTAGCCTGAAGTGTTAATAATAAGCTAAGGTGGATGATTACTAGTCTAAAAATAGTGAAAAGAGGTGGTCAAGATTCTTGCAAATGAAAGGGACGTACATCAATTAACTAGATGAAAATACATATTAAGCGAATAATCTTTTCTAAGACCCAACTAATTAAATAGTTGTAATCCATGATGATATGTACTTGAAAATTAATATATATTGGTTGGTACTTGATATATACGACACGTGTTTATAGAGAAACTCATATATATGTGAATTAGATGGCTTCTTTTCATGTGTCGTCACTTTTGGGATTGTATGGTTGATGTTGTTAGGGTGTGTTTGTCCCTAAATTAGCACCTTGGTACAAATTTATGTTAATTTAATTAAGCATTCAATGTTCTTTAGAATTATAAAGTCTTTTGTTTGTGACCTATAATCATAATCATTTAACTTTTGTGATGGATGGTTGTAATTTATTCTCATTCTTTACAAAACATGATTTTACACATGTATCTATATAATGGATAGTAAAATCTCTCTCACGAGTACGTTAATTACATATTGATATGTGATAAGTGACAAATCGATCATGATTAATTATTTATGAATTTTAAATGTACATTATCTTTTGAATATATTGTTTCTTTAATTTCTTCTTCATTTAAAAAAAAAAAAAACTTTATCCTATATATTTTTGCTTACAAGTTTATATTGTTTTTTACTACGCCATGTGCCTTACTCAACGTTGCGACTTCCGAGGAAAACAATTGGGTTGACTAAGCTAGCTGCAGGTTGAATTTCCGGCATGGAATTACATTATGTTGGGTGGATTGATTCCTTCAAATTCAGAGTCAATTTTGTATTGTTTCAACCTTCAAACTTGACTTCTATTTTGCATCTATCTTTTACACCTATACACGTTAAGACAAATAACGACGCGTGGTGATTTCGAAATGTGTAATTGTGTGAGTAAAATATGATTATTGTATCAGAAAATCACAATAATAAGCTTAATTTTTGTTAACAACTATTCTATAGAGTCTATTACACTATTTCTTTTTAATGTGATTTATCTCTCGTGTAGTTTGCGCGCTATTACACAAAAATAAAATTTACCTAGTGCTCACTCTCAAGTAGTGACTCACTTTTGGATGTTTTACTTTGCTAACAACTACATTAGTGAACAAACATTTGATTCATTCAAAATAAGTTCACAAGCAGCGTAGCCACACTAGTGTACAAGCATTATTTGAGAGTATAAACTTTGTTTTGCTAGCAGTTGCATTAACGTACAACCATTTGAGAACCCGTAAGCCAAATAAAAGATATTTCGTAATTTTTTTCATCCATCCATCTCCAAACGGGAGTAGTAAAGGATTTGAGTTTTGCGTTCAAACTTATACCCACGTACACGTGGGAACTGTCAATTCATAATTAAGATGACATAAAAACACGGTTGGAAAAACGCAGGCCTATTCTCTCTTAATTACTGATTATTAGTTACATAATTAAGTTGTTAACTATTAGGACTCTACATAATAGAGTCATACTATAAGTCTTAGTCCTAGTTTACTTATGATTCTCAGTCCTAATTTACTTATGATTCTCTTGTATATATACTCTTGTATTCCTACAGTTATATTTTGTGAACTCTAATACAAACATAATTGTTCTCATCTGGTATCAGTCGCTAGGGTTTCGTTCTTGTTCCCATGGCTACGAATGACGGCTCTGCCTCTGAGCGGACCGTTTCAGATGTTGCTGTGAGTTCTGCGGCGCCGGCTCCCGCGTCGTCGCTCTCTTCTGCTCATCACTACGTTAGCATCAAACTCAACCACCGCAATTTTTTGTTTTGGCGTACTCAGGTTCTCCCGTTTCTACGTGGCCATGATCTCATTGATCTTGTTGATGGATCGTGTCCTTGCCCGGAGGAGTTCCTCCCTGCCGTGTCTGCTGCTACCTCGTCCGCTGCTGCTGCCCGCGTTCGGAATCCGGCGTTTGTTGCGTGGTCTCGCCGTGATCAAGGGTTGCTGTCTCTCCTGGTTTCTTCGCTGTCCGAGGAGGTGCTCTCCATCGCCGTCGGCTGTCGGACATCGAAGGAGTTGTGGGATGCCATTGAGCAGTCCCTCGCTTCCGCCTCTCAATCCCGCCAACTTCACTTGCTTAGCCAACTCCATGGTCTCCGGCAAGGAGATTCGTCGACGGCAGAGTATCTCGGGCGAGCTCGGCTTATTGTTGAAGATTTAGCTCTCGCCGGCCGGAAGGTAACGCTGGAAGAACAGAACCTGTACGTGTTCCGCGGCCTTCGACCGGAGTTCAAGGGTGTCACCTCTTCACTAGCGGTTCGAGGACATCCGGTGACGCTCCTTGAGCTTGCTGACTTGCTGGGCGCGCAAGACTTCATCGCCGGTGATGATTACGCATTGCCTGGAGGTGCTGCACCGGCGGCTTTCGCTGCTCAGGGAGGTCGCCAGTCGCGTGGTGGTGGAGGAGGCCGTTCGGCTGGCGGAGCACCGTTCGGTCGTGCTGGTTCTAGTTCTGCTCGCGGTCGCGGAGGTTCTGCATGGCGCGGCGGCGGCGGTTCTGGTCGGCAGTCACGTGGCGGTGGGAGAGGCCGTGGCAGAGGCTCTTCCATCCAGTGTCAAATTTGCGGTTCATTTGGTCACTCGGCTTTGTCTTGTTACAAGTTGCCTTATGTTGTTTCTCCGCAAGCGAATTTTATTCATCAGGGTGATTCGGCGAATAACGTGACTGCTCATACCTGGTTGCCTGACACTGGTGCAACACATCATGCCACACATGATATAGCTGCCCTCTCTACTTCTGAAGAATATGGTGGTAACGACACTTTACGTGTTGGTGACGGTACGCCTTTACTTATTAGTAACGTGGGTCATGCTTCTATTTCTACGCCTTCTAGGTCTCTTAAGTTGTCTCATATTTTACATGTTCCCCGTCTTTCTGCCTCTTTATTATCCGTTCAGCGCTTTGCGTCGGATAATCAGGTGTTTTTTGAGTTTCACCCTTCCTTCTTTGTTGTGAAGGATATTCGGACCAAGGAAATTCTTTTGCGGGGCAATAGTTCCGGTGGGCTCTATACCTTGCCGGTTCCTTCTGGTTCACCTTCCGCGTTTATTTCTGCTCGTGCTTCGGCGTCTACGTGGCATGATCGTTTGGGTCATCCGCATCAGCGTGTTTTACATCGAGTCTTGGAGTCTTGTTCTATTAGTGAGTCGAATAAAACTTCTCATACTGTGTGTTCTGCGTGTCAAATGGGTAAATCTGCACGTTTCCCATTGCCACGTGTTGTCTCTGTTAGTTCGAATGTGCTAGATTTAGTTTATACGGACATTTGGGGCCCTGCTCCTGTACTCTCTTCTGAGGGTTATCGTTATTTTGTTTTATTTGTGGATGACTTTTCTCGTTATACTTGGTATTTTCCTATGAAATTAAAGTCAGATATATATTCTGTTTTTGAGCGTTTTCGATGTTTAGTTGAACGTGCCTTCAATCGTAAAATCAAAGCTGTTCAATCTGATTTAGGGGCTGAGTATAAAAAGTTACATTCTGTTTTTGTTCAGCTTGGTATTAGTCACAGGCAATCTTGTGCGTACACACACGAACAGAATGGTCGTGTGGAACGGAAGCACAGGCATGTGGTTGAAACCGGGCTAGCACTTATGGCTCGTGCCTCTGTGCCGTCTCGGTTCTGGCATTTTGCTTTTGAGGCTACTGTTTTCCTTATTAACAAAATGCCCTCGCATACTCTCCATAACTCTAGTCCTCATGTCTTAGTGCACAGATCTCAGCCATCATATTCCTTTCTTCGTGTCTTTGGCTGTCTGTGCTATCCGCACTTACGGCCATATAATCGTCATAAACTGTCTTACAGGTCTTCTCCATGTGTCTTTCTGGGCTATCCTGATTCGTTTCGGGGTTATAGGTGCATGGACCTGCGTACTAATAAAGTTTTTGTGTGCCGTCATGTGCGGTTTGATGAAGCTGTGTTTCCTTTTGGTGCTAAGTCTGTTTTGCAGGCTCCATCAGAATCTATTGCACGACCTTGGGCTGAATCTGTTTTTCATCCTGTGGCTGATCCATCTGTGGTAGCTCCCTCGCCTCCTGCTGATGTGGCTCAGAAGAGGCCTCGTGGTCGGCCACGTGGTCGTACTGTGCGTCCCACGGAGAGGTCTCACTCCATGGCCACTAGGAGTCGGTCTGTGGCTCCGGTTGCGGGTTTGACTGTGCAAGTTTCCTCTGTTGATCCTACTTGTTATACTCAGGCAGTCAAACACTCTGAATGGAGGGAGGCAATGGATCAGGAGTTCAATGCCTTGTTGCAGAATCAGACATGGTGCTTGGTTCCTCCCACTGCGTCTATGAATATTATTGGCTGCAAGTGGGTGTTTCGCACGAAAAGGAAGGCTGATGGATCTGTTGAGCGCTACAAGGCCAGGCTCGTGGCTAAAGGGTTTAATCAGGTCCCGGGTCAAGATTTCTTTGACACTTTCAGCCCGGTGGTTAAACCTACTACAGTCAGGTTGTTGCTCTCTCTTGCTCTTTCTTCTGGTTGGCTAGTCAGGCAATTGGATGTGCATAATGCATTCCTTAATGGTAATCTTACAGAAACTGTTTACATGCGTCAGCCTCCGGGGTATGTTGATTCTCAGCACCCTGATCATGTTTGCTTGTTGAAACGCTCCCTGTATGGTTTGAAGCAGGCTCCCCGGGCTTGGTTCACTCGTTTGCACACTTTTCTGTTATCTGCTGGTTTTAATGCCTCTAAAACTGATGTTTCGTTATTTTATTATTCTCGTGGATCGGCTACTGTTTACCTGCTTGTTTATGTGGATGATATTCTTGTTATGAGCAATGAGCATGGTGCATTGGAGGCTTTGCTCTCCAAGCTCTCTAGTACTTTCAAGATTAGAGATCTTGGTGAGCCTGGGTTTTTCCTTGGGATTGAAACAGTCAAGTGTGCAGATGGAGTGTTGCTTTCTCAGCGCAGGTATATGACTGACATACTTAAACGAGCTGGTATGACAGACTGCAAACCTGTGTCTACACCTACTACGACTTCAAAGACAATATCTACCTGTACAGATCCATATGATGATCCCACGCAATACCGGAGCATTGCAGGTGCACTACAGTACCTAACTATCACGAGACCAGATTTATCCTTTGCAGTTAATCTGCTTTGTCAGCACATGCATGCTCCAACCACTGCACACTGGGAACAACTGAAACGTGTGTTAAGGTATGTTAAAGGTACTATGTCTTTGGGTCTGCGATTGAGAAAGTCAAGTTCAGGTGAGCTTCATGCATTCTCGGATTCTGACTGGGCTGGTTGTCCTACGGATAGAAAGTCTACTAGTGGGCATGCTGTGTTTCTTGGAACCAATCTAGTGTCCTGGGTATGCAAGAAACAAAGGACTGTTGCTCGATCTTCTACTGAAGCAGAGTACAAGGCTCTTGCAGATGTATGTGCTGAAGTTCTGTGGATCCTCTCTTTGCTGCGAGAAATAGGAATTTCACCTCTTCCAGTGCCCAAACTTTGGTGTGACAATCTTGGAGCTACTTATATGTGTGCTAATCCTATTTTTCATGCTCGCACAAAGCATGTCGAAATTGATTATCACTTTGTGAGAGACAGAGTAGCTGCAGGAGACATTCAGGTGCACTTTATTTCTACTAAGGATCAGCTAGCTGATATTTTCACCAAGTCACTCGCAGGTCCCCGGTTCTGCTTCTTACGTGACAAGCTACAGGTTACTTCCGTACCATCCGCTTGAGGGGGAGTATTAGGACTCTACATAATAGAGTCATACTATAAGTCTCAGTCCTAGTTTACTTATGATTCTCAGTCCTAGTTTACTTATGATTCTCTTGTATATATACTCTTGTATTCCTACAGTTATATTTTGTGAACTCTAATACAAACATAATTGTTCTCATCTGGTATCAGTCGCTAGGGTTTCGTTCTTGTTCCCATGGCTACGAATGACGGCTCTGCCTCTGAGCGGACCGTTTCAGATGTTGCTGTGAGTTCTGCGGCGCCGGCTCCCGTGTCGTCGCTCTCTTCTGCTCATCACTACATTAGCATCAAACTCAACCACCGCAATTTTTTGTTTTGGCGTACTCAGGTTCTCCCGTTTCTACGTGGCCATGATCTCATTGATCTTGTTGATGGATCGTGTCCTTGCCCGGAGGAGTTCCTCCCTGCCGTGTCTGCTGCTACCTCGTCCGCTGCTGCTGCCCGCGTTCGGAATCCGGCGTTTGTTGCGTGGTCTCGCCGTGATCAAGGGTTGCTGTCTCTCCTGGTTTCTTCGCTGTCCGAGGAGGTGCTCTCCATCGCCGTCGGCTGTCGGACATCGAAGGAGTTGTGGGATGCCATTGAGCAGTCCCTCGCTTCCGCCTCTCAATCCCGCCAACTTCACTTGCTTAGCCAACTCCATGGTCTCCGGCAAGGAGATTCGTCGACGGCAGAGTATCTCGGGCGAGCTCGGCTTATTGTTGAAGATTTAGCTCTCGCCGGCCGGAAGGTAACGCTGGAAGAACAGAACCTGTACGTGTTCCGCGGCCTTCGACCGGAGTTCAAGGGTGTCACCTCTTCGCTGGCGGTTCGAGGACATCCGGTGACGCTCCTTGAGCTTGCTGACTTGCTGGGCGCGCAAGACTTCATCGCCGGTGATGATTACGCATTGCCTGGAGGTGCTGCACCGGCGGCTTTCGCTGCTCAGGGAGGTCGCCAGTCGCGTGGTCGTGGAGGAGGCCGTTCGGCTGGCGGAGCACCGTTCGGTCGTGCTGGTTCTAGTTCTGCTCGCGGTCGCGGAGGTTCTGCATGGCGCGGCGGCGGCGGTTCTGGTCGGCAGTCACGTGGCGGTGGGAGAGGCCGTGGCAGAGGCTCTTCCATCCAGTGTCAAATTTGCGGTTCATTTGGTCACTCGGCTTTGTCTTGTTACAAGTTGCCTTATGTTGTTTCTCCGCAAGCGAATTTTATTCATCAGGGTGATTCGGCGAATAACGTGACTGCTCATACCTGGTTGCCTGACACTGGTGCAACACATCATGCCACACCTGATATAGCTGCCCTCTCTACTTCTGAAGAATATGGTGGTAACGACACTTTACGTGTTGGTGACGGTACGCCTTTACTTATTAGTAACGTGGGTCATGCTTCTATTTCTACGCCTTCTAGGTCTCTTAAGTTGTCTCATATTTTACATGTTCCCCGTCTTTCTGCCTCTTTATTATCCGTTCAGCGCTTTGCGTCGGATAATCAGGTGTTTTTTGAGTTTCACCCTTCCTTCTTTGTTGTGAAGGATATTCGGACCAAGGAAATTCTTTTGCGGGGCAATAGTTCCGGTGGGCTCTATACCTTGCCGGTTCCTTCTGGTTCACCTTCCGCGTTTATTTCTGCTCGTGCTTCGGCGTCTACGTGGCATGATCGTTTGGGTCATCCGCATCAGCGTGTTTTACATCGAGTCTTGGAGTCTTGTTCTGTTAGTGAGTCGAATAAAACTTCTCATACTGTGTGTTCTGCGTGTCAAATGGGTAAATCTGCACGTTTCCCATTGCCACGTGTTGTCTCTGTTAGTTCGAATGTGCTAGATTTAGTTTATACGGACATTTGGGGCCCTGCTCCTGTACTCTCTTCTGAGGGTTATCGTTATTTTGTTTTATTTGTGGATGACTTTTCTCGTTATACTTGGTATTTTCCTATGAAATTAAAGTCAGATATATATTCTGTTTTTGAGCGTTTTCGATGTTTAGTTGAACGTGCCTTCAATCGTAAAATCAAAGCTGTTCAATCTGATTTAGGGGCTGAGTATAAAAAGTTACATTCTGTTTTTGTTCAGCTTGGTATTAGTCACAGGCAATCTTGTGCGTACACACACGAACAGAATGGTCGTGTGGAACGGAAGCACAGGCATGTGGTTGAAACCGGGCTAGCACTTATGGCTCGTGCCTCTGTGCCGTCTCGGTTCTGGCATTTTGCTTTTGAGGCTGCTGTTTTCCTTATTAACAAAATGCCCTCGCATACTCTCCATAACTCTAGTCCTCATGTCTTAGTGCACAGATCTCAGCCATCATATTCCTTTCTTCGTGTCTTTGGCTGTCTGTGCTATCCGCACTTACGGCCATATAATCGTCATAAACTGTCTTACAGGTCTTCTCCATGTGTCTTTCTGGGCTATCCTGATTCGTTTCGGGGTTATAGGTGCATGGACCTGCGTACTAATAAAGTTTTTGTGTGCCGTCATGTGCGGTTTGATGAAGCTGTGTTTCCTTTTGGTGCTAAGTCTGTTTTGCAGGCTCCATCAGAATCTATTGCACGACCTTGGGCTGAATCTGTTTTTCATCCTGTGGCTGATCCATCTGTGGTAGCTCCCTCGCCTCCTGCTGATGTGGCTCAGAAGAGGCCTCGTGGTCGGCCACGTGGTCGTACTGTGCGTCCCACGGAGAGGTCTCACTCCATGGCCACTAGGAGTCGGTCTGTGGCTCCGGTTGCGGGTTTGACTGTGCAAGTTTCCTCTGTTGATCCTACTTGTTATACTCAGGCAGTCAAACACTCTGAATGGAGGGAGGCAATGGATCAGGAGTTCAATGCCTTGTTGCAGAATCAGACATGGTGCTTGGTTCCTCCCACTGCGTCTATGAATATTATTGGCTGCAAGTGGGTGTTTCGCACGAAAAGGAAGGCTGATGGATCTGTTGAGCGCTACAAGGCCAGGCTCGTGGCTAAAGGGTTTAATCAGGTCCCGGGTCAAGATTTCTTTGACACTTTCAGCCCGGTGGTTAAACCTACTACAGTCAGGTTGTTGCTCTCTCTTGCTCTTTCTTCTGGTTGGCTAGTCAGGCAATTGGATGTGCATAATGCATTCCTTAATGGTAATCTTACAGAAACTGTTTACATGCGTCAGCCTCCGGGGTATGTTGATTCTCAGCACCCTGATCATGTTTGCTTGTTGAAACGCTCCCTGTATGGTTTGAAGCAGGCTCCCCGGGCTTGGTTCACTCGTTTGCACACTTTTCTGTTATCTGCTGGTTTTAATGCCTCTAAAACTGATGTTTCGTTATTTTATTATTCTCGTGGATCGGCTACTGTTTACCTGCTTGTTTATGTGGATGATATTCTTGTTATGAGCAATGAGCATGGTGCATTGGAGGCTTTGCTCTCCAAGCTCTCTAGTACTTTCAAGATTAGAGATCTTGGTGAGCCTGGGTTTTTCCTTGGGATTGAAACAGTCAAGTGTGCAGATGGAGTGTTGCTTTCTCAGCGCAGGTATATGACTGACATACTTAAACGAGCTGGTATGACAGACTGCAAACCTGTGTCTACACCTACTACGACTTCAAAGACAATATCTACCTGTACAGATCCATATGATGATCCCACGCAATACCGGAGCATTGCAGGTGCACTACAGTACCTAACTATCACGAGACCAGATTTATCCTTTGCAGTTAATCTGCTTTGTCAGCACATGCATGCTCCAACCACTGCACACTGGGAACAACTGAAACGTGTGTTAAGGTATGTTAAAGGTACTATGTCTTTGGGTCTGCGATTGAGAAAGTCAAGTTCAGGTGAGCTTCATGCATTCTCGGATTCTGACTGGGCTGGTTGTCCTACGGATAGAAAGTCTACTAGTGGGCATGCTGTGTTTCTTGGAACCAATCTAGTGTCCTGGGTATGCAAGAAACAAAGGACTGTTGCTCGATCTTCTACTGAAGCAGAGTACAAGGCTCTTGCAGATGTATGTGCTGAAGTTCTGTGGATCCTCTCTTTGCTGCGAGAAATAGGAATTTCACCTCTTCCAGTGCCCAAACTTTGGTGTGACAATCTTGGAGCTACTTATATGTGTGCTAATCCTATTTTTCATGCTCGCACAAAGCATGTCGAAATTGATTATCACTTTGTGAGAGACAGAGTAGCTGCAGGAGACATTCAGGTGCACTTTATTTCTACTAAGGATCAGCTAGCTGATATTTTCACCAAGTCACTCGCAGGTCCCCGGTTCTGCTTCTTACGTGACAAGCTACAGGTTACTTCCGTACCATCCGCTTGAGGGTTAGTATTAGGACTCTACATAATAGAGTCATACTATAAGTCTCAGTCCTAGTTTACTTATGATTCTCAGTCCTAGTTTACTTATGATTCTCTTGTATATATACTCTTGTATTCCTACAGTTATATTTTGTGAACTCTAATACAAACATAATTGTTCTCATCTGGTATCAGTCGCTAGGGTTTCGTTCTTGTTCCCATGGCTACGAATGACGGCTCTGCCTCTGAGCGGACCGTTTCAGATGTTGCTGTGAGTTCTGCGGCGCCGGCTCCCGTGTCGTCGCTCTCTTCTGCTCATCACTACATTAGCATCAAACTCAACCACCGCAATTTTTTGTTTTGGCGTACTCAGGTTCTCCCGTTTCTACGTGGCCATGATCTCATTGATCTTGTTGATGGATCGTGTCCTTGCCCGGAGGAGTTCCTCCCTGCCGTGTCTGCTGCTACCTCGTCCGCTGCTGCTGCCCGCGTTCGGAATCCGGCGTTTGTTGCGTGGTCTCGCCGTGATCAAGGGTTGCTGTCTCTCCTGGTTTCTTCGCTGTCCGAGGAGGTGCTCTCCATCGCCGTCGGCTGTCGGACATCGAAGGAGTTGTGGGATGCCATTGAGCAGTCCCTCGCTTCCGCCTCTCAATCCCGCCAACTTCACTTGCTTAGCCAACTCCATGGTCTCCGGCAAGGAGATTCGTCGACGGCAGAGTATCTCGGGCGAGCTCGGCTTATTGTTGAAGATTTAGCTCTCGCCGGCCGGAAGGTAACGCTGGAAGAACAGAACCTGTACGTGTTCCGCGGCCTTCGACCGGAGTTCAAGGGTGTCACCTCTTCGCTGGCGGTTCGAGGACATCCGGTGACGCTCCTTGAGCTTGCTGACTTGCTGGGCGCGCAAGACTTCATCGCCGGTGATGATTACGCATTGCCTGGAGGTGCTGCACCGGCGGCTTTCGCTGCTCAGGGTGGTCGGCAGTCACGTGGCGGTGGGAGAGGCCGTGGCAGAGGCTCTTCCATCCAGTGTCAAATTTGCGGTTCATTTGGTCACTCGGCTTTGTCTTGTTACAAGTTGCCTTATGTTGTTTCTCCGCAAGCGAATTTTATTCATCAGGGTGATTCGGCGAATAACGTGACTGCTCATACCTGGTTGCCTGACACTGGTGCAACACATCATGCCACACCTGATATAGCTGCCCTCTCTACTTCTGAAGAATATGGTGGTAACGACACTTTACGTGTTGGTGACGGTACGCCTTTACTTATTAGTAACGTGGGTCATGCTTCTATTTCTACGCCTTCTAGGTCTCTTAAGTTGTCTCATATTTTACATGTTCCCCGTCTTTCTGCCTCTTTATTATCCGTTCAGCGCTTTGCGTCGGATAATCAGGTGTTTTTTGAGTTTCACCCTTCCTTCTTTGTTGTGAAGGATATTCGGACCAAGGAAATTCTTTTGCGGGGCAATAGTTCCGGTGGGCTCTATACCTTGCCGGTTCCTTCTGGTTCACCTTCCGCGTTTATTTCTGCTCGTGCTTCGGCGTCTACGTGGCATGATCGTTTGGGTCATCCGCATCAGCGTGTTTTACATCGAGTCTTGGAGTCTTGTTCTGTTAGTGAGTCGAATAAAACTTCTCATACTGTGTGTTCTGCGTGTCAAATGGGTAAATCTGCACGTTTCCCATTGCCACGTGTTGTCTCTGTTAGTTCGAATGTGCTAGATTTAGTTTATACGGACATTTGGGGCCCTGCTCCTGTACTCTCTTCTGAGGGTTATCGTTATTTTGTTTTATTTGTGGATGACTTTTCTCGTTATACTTGGTATTTTCCTATGAAATTAAAGTCAGATATATATTCTGTTTTTGAGCGTTTTCGATGTTTAGTTGAACGTGCCTTCAATCGTAAAATCAAAGCTGTTCAATCTGATTTAGGGGCTGAGTATAAAAAGTTACATTCTGTTTTTGTTCAGCTTGGTATTAGTCACAGGCAATCTTGTGCGTACACACACGAACAGAATGGTCGTGTGGAACGGAAGCACAGGCATGTGGTTGAAACCGGGCTAGCACTTATGGCTCGTGCCTCTGTGCCGTCTCGGTTCTGGCATTTTGCTTTTGAGGCTGCTGTTTTCCTTATTAACAAAATGCCCTCGCATACTCTCCATAACTCTAGTCCTCATGTCTTAGTGCACAGATCTCAGCCATCATATTCCTTTCTTCGTGTCTTTGGCTGTCTGTGCTATCCGCACTTACGGCCATATAATCGTCATAAACTGTCTTACAGGTCTTCTCCATGTGTCTTTCTGGGCTATCCTGATTCGTTTCGGGGTTATAGGTGCATGGACCTGCGTACTAATAAAGTTTTTGTGTGCCGTCATGTGCGGTTTGATGAAGCTGTGTTTCCTTTTGGTGCTAAGTCTGTTTTGCAGGCTCCATCAGAATCTATTGCACGACCTTGGGCTGAATCTGTTTTTCATCCTGTGGCTGATCCATCTGTGGTAGCTCCCTCGCCTCCTGCTGATGTGGCTCAGAAGAGGCCTCGTGGTCGGCCACGTGGTCGTACTGTGCGTCCCACGGAGAGGTCTCACTCCATGGCCACTAGGAGTCGGTCTGTGGCTCCGGTTGCGGGTTTGACTGTGCAAGTTTCCTCTGTTGATCCTACTTGTTATACTCAGGCAGTCAAACACTCTGAATGGAGGGAGGCAATGGATCAGGAGTTCAATGCCTTGTTGCAGAATCAGACATGGTGCTTGGTTCCTCCCACTGCGTCTATGAATATTATTGGCTGCAAGTGGGTGTTTCGCACGAAAAGGAAGGCTGATGGATCTGTTGAGCGCTACAAGGCCAGGCTCGTGGCTAAAGGGTTTAATCAGGTCCCGGGTCAAGATTTCTTTGACACTTTCAGCCCGGTGGTTAAACCTACTACAGTCAGGTTGTTGCTCTCTCTTGCTCTTTCTTCTGGTTGGCTAGTCAGGCAATTGGATGTGCATAATGCATTCCTTAATGGTAATCTTACAGAAACTGTTTACATGCGTCAGCCTCCGGGGTATGTTGATTCTCAGCACCCTGATCATGTTTGCTTGTTGAAACGCTCCCTGTATGGTTTGAAGCAGGCTCCCCGGGCTTGGTTCACTCGTTTGCACACTTTTCTGTTATCTGCTGGTTTTAATGCCTCTAAAACTGATGTTTCGTTATTTTATTATTCTCGTGGATCGGCTACTGTTTACCTGCTTGTTTATGTGGATGATATTCTTGTTATGAGCAATGAGCATGGTGCATTGGAGGCTTTGCTCTCCAAGCTCTCTAGTACTTTCAAGATTAGAGATCTTGGTGAGCCTGGGTTTTTCCTTGGGATTGAAACAGTCAAGTGTGCAGATGGAGTGTTGCTTTCTCAGCGCAGGTATATGACTGACATACTTAAACGAGCTGGTATGACAGACTGCAAACCTGTGTCTACACCTACTACGACTTCAAAGACAATATCTACCTGTACAGATCCATATGATGATCCCACGCAATACCGGAGCATTGCAGGTGCACTACAGTACCTAACTATCACGAGACCAGATTTATCCTTTGCAGTTAATCTGCTTTGTCAGCACATGCATGCTCCAACCACTGCACACTGGGAACAACTGAAACGTGTGTTAAGGTATGTTAAAGGTACTATGTCTTTGGGTCTGCGATTGAGAAAGTCAAGTTCAGGTGAGCTTCATGCATTCTCGGATTCTGACTGGGCTGGTTGTCCTACGGATAGAAAGTCTACTAGTGGGCATGCTGTGTTTCTTGGAACCAATCTAGTGTCCTGGGTATGCAAGAAACAAAGGACTGTTGCTCGATCTTCTACTGAAGCAGAGTACAAGGCTCTTGCAGATGTATGTGCTGAAGTTCTGTGGATCCTCTCTTTGCTGCGAGAAATAGGAATTTCACCTCTTCCAGTGCCCAAACTTTGGTGTGACAATCTTGGAGCTACTTATATGTGTGCTAATCCTATTTTTCATGCTCGCACAAAGCATGTCGAAATTGATTATCACTTTGTGAGAGACAGAGTGGCTGCAGGAGACATTCAGGTGCACTTTATTTCTACTAAGGATCAGCTAGCTGATATTTTCACCAAGTCACTCGCAGGTCCCCGGTTCTGCTTCTTACGTGACAAGCTACAGGTTACTTCCGTACCATCCGCTTGAGGGGGAGTATTAGGACTCTACATAATAGAGTCATACTATAAGTCTTAGTCCTAGTTTACTTATGATTCTCAGTCCTAATTTACTTATGATTCTCTTGTATATATACTCTTGTATTCCTACAGTTATATTTTGTGAACTCTAATACAAACATAATTGTTCTCATCAACTACCCGACAACACATGAGACAGGAATATTTAGTTACCAACCATGAATAACGCGGAACATGGAAATGGCTCAAACAAATTAAAAAGAGACCGCGGAATCTTAATACTGTACTTAACAGTTAACACTACATGTACGGTCAATGCATGCATGCATCACGATGTACAATAACTCCACGTGGGGCTCTTGTTTTTATTTGGAAAGTTAAAAAAAAAAAAATCCTTTGGGCATCATTTCACAATCTTAAGGTGCTGTCACTTCAATCTTTTTTTATTTTTATTTTTTTATTAATAAATGATTAATTATGTATTTATACTTTTTTTATTATAATATTATAATATTATATATGATATGATATGACGTTAATAAATTTTTACTGTATATGTAAATTAACTATGCTAGATCTAGCTAGAAACGTCAAAGTACGTAAATAGATGAAGTTGTGACGAAAACTATTAGATGCCTTTGAGAATGAGAACATTATATTATTACTTAGAATGAGTTGCGTATTGAACAAAGGAAACAAGATGTTCTTATTTATAAGAGCAAAATTATTTATCACACATTCACAAAGGAAACAAGATGTTCTTATTTATAAGAGCAAAATCATTTTACTTAGAATGAGTTGCCTAATTATTCGTTATGTAACACTTGACTACTATACTTTAAACATATAATACACTTATTTACAACTCTATCCAAATTAAATTACTCATAACATTCATAGACTTCGACAACTCCTCAATCTTATACCGCCCCTAAGTCAGCTTTNTATTTTCCTATGAAATTAAAGTCAGATATATATTCTGTTTTTGAGCGTTTTCGATGTTTAGTTGAACGTGCCTTCAATCGTAAAATCAAAGCTGTTCAATCTGATTTAGGGGCTGAGTATAAAAAGTTACATTCTGTTTTTGTTCAGCTTGGTATTAGTCACAGGCAATCTTGTGCGTACACACACGAACAGAATGGTCGTGTGGAACGGAAGCACAGGCATGTGGTTGAAACCGGGCTAGCACTTATGGCTCGTGCCTCTGTGCCGTCTCGGTTCTGGCATTTTGCTTTTGAGGCTACTGTTTTCCTTATTAACAAAATGCCCTCGCATACTCTCCATAACTCTAGTCCTCATGTCTTAGTGCACAGATCTCAGCCATCATATTCCTTTCTTCGTGTCTTTGGCTGTCTGTGCTATCCGCACTTACGGCCATATAATCGTCATAAACTGTCTTACAGGTCTTCTCCATGTGTCTTTCTGGGCTATCCTGATTCGTTTCGGGGTTATAGGTGCATGGACCTGCGTACTAATAAAGTTTTTGTGTGCCGTCATGTGCGGTTTGATGAAGCTGTGTTTCCTTTTGGTGCTAAGTCTGTTTTGCAGGCTCCATCAGAATCTATTGCACGACCTTGGGCTGAATCTGTTTTTCATCCTGTGGCTGATCCATCTGTGGTAGCTCCCTCGCCTCCTGCTGATGTGGCTCAGAAGAGGCCTCGTGGTCGGCCACGTGGTCGTACTGTGCGTCCCACGGAGAGGTCTCACTCCATGGCCACTAGGAGTCGGTCTGTGGCTCCGGTTGCGGGTTTGACTGTGCAAGTTTCCTCTGTTGATCCTACTTGTTATACTCAGGCAGTCAAACACTCTGAATGGAGGGAGGCAATGGATCAGGAGTTCAATGCCTTGTTGCAGAATCAGACATGGTGCTTGGTTCCTCCCACTGCGTCTATGAATATTATTGGCTGCAAGTGGGTGTTTCGCACGAAAAGGAAGGCTGATGGATCTGTTGAGCGCTACAAGGCCAGGCTCGTGGCTAAAGGGTTTAATCAGGTCCCGGGTCAAGATTTCTTTGACACTTTCAGCCCGGTGGTTAAACCTACTACAGTCAGGTTGTTGCTCTCTCTTGCTCTTTCTTCTGGTTGGCTAGTCAGGCAATTGGATGTGCATAATGCATTCCTTAATGGTAATCTTACAAAAACTGTTTACATGCGTCAGCCTCCGGGGTATGTTGATTCTCAGCACCCTGATCATGTTTGCTTGTTGAAACGCTCCCTGTATGGTTTGAAGCAGGCTCCCCGGGCTTGGTTCACTCGTTTGCACACTTTTCTGTTATCTGCTGGTTTTAATGCCTCTAAAACTGATGTTTCGTTATTTTATTATTCTCGTGGATCGGCTACTGTTTACCTGCTTGTTTATGTGGATGATATTCTTGTTATGAGCAATGAGCATGGTGCATTGGAGGCTTTGCTCTCCAAGCTCTCTAGTACTTTCAAGATTAGAGATCTTGGTGAGCCTGGGTTTTTCCTTGGGATTGAAACAGTCAAGTGTGCAGATGGAGTGTTGCTTTCTCAGCGTAGGTATATGACTGACATACTTAAACGAGCTGGTATGACAGACTGCAAACCTGTGTCTACACCTACTACGACTTCAAAGATAATATCTACCTGTACAGATCCATATGATGATCCCACGCAATACCGGAGCATTGCAGGTGCACTACAGTACCTAACTATCACGAGACCAGATTTATCCTTTGCAGTTAATCTGCTTTGTCAGCACATGCATGCTCCAACCACTGCACACTGGGAACAACTGAAACGTGTGTTAAGGTATGTTAAAGGTACTATGTCTTTGGGTCTGCGATTGAGAAAGTCAAGTTCAGGTGAGCTTCATGCATTCTCGGATTCTGACTGGGCTGGTTGTCCTACGGATAGAAAGTCTACTAGTGGGCATGCTGTGTTTCTTGGAACCAATCTAGTGTCCTGGGTATGCAAGAAACAAAGGACTGTTGCTCGATCTTCTACTGAAGCAGAGTACAAGGCTCTTGCAGATGTATGTGCTGAAGTTCTGTGGATCCTCTCTTTGCTGCGAGAAATAGGAATTTCACCTCTTCCAGTGCCCAAACTTTGGTGTGACAATCTTGGAGCTACTTATATGTGTGCTAATCCTATTTTTCATGCTCGCACAAAGCATGTCGAAATTGATTATCACTTTGTGAGAGACAGAGTGGCTGCAGGAGACATTCAGGTGCACTTTATTTCTACTAAGGATCAGCTAGCTGATATTTTCACCAAGTCACTCGCAGGTCCCCGGTTCTGCTTCTTACGTGACAAGCTACAGGTTACTTCCGTACCATCCGCTTGAGGGGGAGTATTAGGACTCTACATAATAGAGTCATACTATAAGTCTTAGTCCTAGTTTACTTATGATTCTCAGTCCTAATTTACTTATGATTCTCTTGTATATATACTCTTGTATTCCTACAGTTATATTTTGTGAACTCTAATACAAACATAATTGTTCTCATCAACTACCCGACAACACATGAGACAGGAATATTTAGTTACCAACCATGAATAACGCGGAACATGGAAATGGCTCAAACAAATTAAAAAGAGACCGCGGAATCTTAATACTGTACTTAACAGTTAACACTACATGTACGGTCAATGCATGCATGCATCACGATGTACAATAACTCCACGTGGGGCTCTTGTTTTTATTTGGAAAGTTAAAAAAAAAAAAATCCTTTGGGCATCATTTCACAATCTTAAGGTGCTGTCACTTCAATCTTTTTTTATTTTTATTTTTTTATTAATAAATGATTAATTATGTATTTATACTTTTTTTATTATAATATTATAATATTATATATGATATGATATGACGTTAATAAATTTTTACTGTATATGTAAATTAACTATGCTAGATCTAGCTAGAAACGTCAAAGTACGTAAATAGATGAAGTTGTGACGAAAACTATTAGATGCCTTTGAGAATGAGAACATTATATTATTACTTAGAATGAGTTGCGTATTGAACAAAGGAAACAAGATGTTCTTATTTATAAGAGCAAAATTATTTATCACACATTCACAAAGGAAACAAGATGTTCTTATTTATAAGAGCAAAATCATTTTACTTAGAATGAGTTGCCTAATTATTCGTTATGTAACACTTGACTACTATACTTTAAACATATAATACACTTATTTACAACTCTATCCAAATTAAATTACTCATAACATTCATAGACTTCGACAACTCCTCAATCTTATACCGCCCCTAAGTCAGCTTTTTTTTTTTTTTCCCTCTCTCTCAAAATATCTTTGTTGGCACCAAAAAAAAAAAAACCTCAAAATGAATTTTAGTGATGACTTTGCTCTTATCTTATGTGTGAGATATATAGTAAATGTATATATGTGCACCTATATATGATGTACGGCGTACCAATAATAACATTTGTCACTATATATAAAAAAAAAATAGTAATGGGGGCACTCCATTATTGATAACCAATATATAACTAATATTTATTTTGTTGGGAAGGGTGAATACGTACAATGATTTAAAGCATAAATAAATCTGCATTACAACAATTGTTTATAGATTGATTACCGATTATTAAAATTAAGGAATCTAAGCATAAACCTATTCAGTGCGCATTTTTTACAATAAAGTTGGAGGGAAAAGGAGACATTATAGTACAACGAGATATGCTATATACATGCATGTATTTGAATAATATTAACAATTATAATAAAAACAACAGCTCGCAAGATTCGAGATCTAGGAAATTCATAATATATTTGTTGTGCTTCATTGTAATCACTAATGACAGTGATTAAACAATAATAGTATTTAGAAAAAACTGGACAAGATCCGATTCTGCCTGCTTTACAGGAGTACAATGAATAATTAAGATTTTTTTTTTTGGGTGCAATGAAACCTCCCTACTATCTGCTGATAGATTAGTATTGAATAAATCTCTCTCTTGTGTAATAGTTCGCAAATATTTATGCGTGTACTAAGTAAACTTTGCTCATAAATCGTAAAATGCCGGGCTCGATTGAGAAGTTAATGGCATAAATCAAATTTGTAATTTATTAGTATGAAAATTATGTTCAACCCGCTCGATCATTTCTTTCGGGTCACTTTTAGTTTATTTTGGTGTTTTTTAATTGGTTTTATTATTATTATTATTATTTAAAAAAAAAGGTCTTTTTCTTCCCACTTGGTGTCTGCTAACATGAATTTGGACGGAGTTAGATGGACGTCGTAATCAATTATGGAGTATTAGTTATTCATAATGGATTGAGGACGTAGCTGTGACGTTTTATGGATGGGATTTTGTAATAATTCATAATTGATTGTGACATTATAATATTTATATTTGTCAAAATTTTATCCATTCTCATCCATTATTGGACCTACTTATTAATTTGTCACTTTGTGGGGATTAGTTCTTATCAACGATATAAACACAAAGGGATGTTACATTTGATTTCTCGGTTATATTGATATATATGTTTTGTTACACAAAGGGATGTTACATTTGATTTCTCGGTTATATTGATATATATGTTTTGTTTTGTTTTGTTTTGTTTTTGTTTTTATTTTTGTTATTGATTGTGAAGTTGGTCAGGTTTGATTTCTCAATTTTTGTTTAAATGGACAAAATTCCATCCAAAATATCTTAAATATTCGTATTTTAACCATATTTTACATCATTCGAATGAAAACTTTTTAAATATTTTGAACTGAATTTGATTAATTTAGAAAATTTGAGACCTAGATCAAAACTTCAAAGTGATCAAATTAATGGTAAAAAATTCATGACTTTTTGTTACTGAATCCACTTTGACACGGTCCAAATTGATGTAGACCTTACATATATTTATACCACAAAATAGCCACCCATTTTATGCTAAAATTTCAACATATAATATAAAATGAAAATTATTATTAAAATATTATTATAGTTTGTTGTATTCCTAAATTATGGTCGGGGATTCTTATAATCTCATGTATTTTTAATGTTTTTTGTCTATAACCTGCCACCTACAATTTACACAAATTCTTTCTCCTTGTCCCATGCATTCAAATTAGTTATTATCTAAATATCTATATTTAATTTAATAAACCCTAGTTTCTACTTTATAACATGATGTATGCATGCTACTATATTTTAATGCATCGCTTAACAATGTTGAATTTTATATATGATGTGTATGTTAATTAATGATAATAACTTTAAAATTTGATTCCTTTAAAAAAAAATTAACAAGACACCAAAATATAATAAAGTGACAAAAATGAGATAAAATGATAAACAACCACTAAAGTTTAAGAATCTCACATGTTGTGACATCTTCGGTTATGAGGTTAAACATGTGAGACTGGGAATTCAACATAACTGTTGTACCCGCTCCCCTTAGGGGTCTTGACTAAAGTTTACGCGATGATTTGATAATTTACTCTATTTTTTTTTATGATAAAGTTTGAAATAATTGGCCATGATTAAAAAAAAAAAGTTGTTGGGTTGGGCTTAGCTTTGAAGCCCATAAAGTGTCCAATGGTTTTATTGGGCTGACTTTAGAAATTTCTTCTTAATTTGATCTGAGTCACATGATGGATTCTAATTATTCTATGCAGCTATGTTAAGGTCCAAAGCTATAGAAATCTCACTTTACCCTTTCAATTTTTTTATTTTTTATTTTTTAATTTTTTAAGGCATAGATTTGTTTTTTTCTCTGCGGGGATTTAAAACAACTATAGAAATCTGTATCACGTGATACAAACAGGGTTCTAACATAGGAATGTTTGAATTTTCTAGTGGTGAAATAGTTCAAACTATAGACTATCCATCTATCATGATAAGTTAATAACCAGTTTCCACTAGCATTGGCGGATTTGGCGCTATGTATGAAGTCTGCATTCTGATTTTATCAAGTAACTTAAGTTGTTTATATAAAGGGAGTGTTTGATAAATAATTATTAACTGATTGGGTTAATGGGTTTGACTAGTTGATAACATTAGTTGATTGTATAAAAGTGTTTGGTAAATTAAATGTTAATTGATAGCTGATTATATGCAAAATGTCTTTCTCAAAAAGTTATTTTTAGTAATTTTTTGAATTTTAATACTTCAAAGCAATAAGTTGTTATAAAAAGTTAATTAATCAGACACTTATATTGATTGTTTAACCAAGTCAAACAACTAATAGTGATCAAATAAGTCAAACTTGACTGATAAGCTAACTTTGTTACTAAATAGGCCAAAATCCTAAAATCTTTTGATTATAGTCAACCAAACATTTGCTTCTCTTATTTATTAAATAAAATAAAATTGTGTCCAACTTTTTATTTTTTCTGAACTCGTTAAAACATGTTTTACATCAGCAAATACTCAAAAATTGAGTAAAACATGAGGAATATATAATATTATTTATTTGAAAATCACATAAACCACAAATCCATAAATATGCACTTTAGTGGAGGCGCTGTAGGTAAAACTGTATGTCCGGCTACTTGCTTGGCTAGCTACCACTAGATGTAAAGTGAAGTGAAGAATCAGAATCTGATTCTCAATATGCAGTGCAATAAATTGGAGGAAAATTTATAATTTATGTACTTGACAAATATGTCAATTATCAATGTCATTTTTAATTGCATGAAATATGTCTCATGATTTAGTCACATAAATTGATCAATCTGTAAAACTTAATAACTCTATTATGTTAATTGTTATTGTGTTAAAAAATATATCATTTTGTATTTTGTGCATTAAGTAAATCCTATCTTGCCAAGGACCTTGTGGTGCAGTGGCATCAAACCCTTTCCTTTATACAAAAAAAGTAAATCCTATCTTATTATTCTAACTGCCAAAAAATTACAAGTAAATCCTCTAATGCTCATAATTAGCTACCTCAAGCTAAGAGAGTTACTAGATCATTCTTACTAATAATCAAACTTTTAACTTTATAATTTATCGAGCCAACAACCTGAATTACTTTATTTCGTTAACCGTAGTAATGTGCAAGTTCGGAGGTGCAATCCTAATGGGACTCTTTTTTTGCAATTATTGGGGAGACAGGGGAGTAACAGTCAACGTCCGCTAATAACCAAAACATCATTCAATTTCGCACTCAAACTCAACCAGGCAGAACTTTTCTCCGTAATATACCTAAGCGCTTATGTCTGTGTAATTCAATATTTCAATCCGTGTGTGCGCTCTGTGAAATGCTCATGTCTTGGGTAAACTATCCTACGACCAAACTTCCTTCACGTGTCTTCTGCCATAGCAACAAAGATGCCCATTTCCTCCCCAACCACATAGGAATACACAGAAACCCTCCTAACTTGTTTCCTAGGAACTGCCTGAATTTCTCAACTGACCCAATTGTCTCTCTTCCAACCAATCTTGCCTCAGTAATGGATGAACCCAAGAATTTGAGGATTGGGTCTGTCACTGCTGACCCAAATGACAAGTATTCCAGAGAGCTGGGAGTTGCAGTCAGAGCTGTGCACATGGCATGCTTGCTCTGCCAGAATGTCCAAGAGAATTTGATTTCTCAAGGCTCTCAGCAAGTCCACTCCAAGGATGACAATTCTCCTGTTACAATTGCAGGTAATTTGGGTTGTGTTTATCCTTTTTGGGTTAGTTTCAGGTTTCTTCAAAATGGGCATTTTTTAGTTTTTGTTATTGGCCTGGTTTATCTGTCTTTTCTGTGAAAGTTATAATTTTTCTTAATTCTTTTGGTTACTTCATGATGTAGAGCTTAATTATATAAGGAAATAGAGCTTATATTTCATGATGTATTGACCTTATCTTTTAAGATAATTGTTTTTGTTGAGCATATAATATATACAATATAAATGTGTAGTTTCAAGTAAGGTTAGACTTTTAGTTGAGACAGAACGTACCTTTCAATTTGGTATTAAGCCATAGTAAGGCTAGACTTGGCCTTTTAGTTGAGACGGAACGAACCTTTCAGTTTGATATTAAAGCCATTGTGAAAGGTCGTATAGGCAACTATGTCGATGCTGTTCTTGGCCTGTCAAAAAAGTTATTAGTATCACTCCCTGTGGTCAAATAGTTGCTTAATCAGTTCAAAGATTCCAGCTAATCTTACATTATTACATGTTGCAGATTGGAGTGTTCAGGCAACTGTGAGTTGGGTACTTTCTGAGGCCTTTGGTAGTGAGAATGTATCTATTGTTGCTGAGGAAGATGTTGAAGAGCTCTCCAAGGCTGGGGCAACTGGGCTACTAGACGGCGTGGTGAAAACAGTGAACGAGTGCCTGGCTGATGCACCGCGTTTTGGACTGACAGCACCAGCTTTGGCTCTAAGTGCTGAAGAGGTTCTGGAAGCCATTAACAGGTGCAACCCCTCGGGGGCGAAGAGCAGCAGATTTTGGGTGTTGGATCCTGTGGATGGCACGTTGGGGTTCGTACGTGGAGATCAATATGCCATTGCTTTGGCGTTGATAGAAGATGGAGTGCCAGTTCTTGGAGTTCTTGGCTGTCCAAATTACCCAATGAAGAAGGAATGGCTTCAGTATCATAACGGATACCAGAGAATTCTGTCCAGGTTGAGTTCACCAACATCTGAATCTTGGGATAAAGGATGTGTGATTTATGCGAGAAGAGGCAGTGGCAACGCCTGGATGCAACCTCTCCTTCGCGGTGAAAAGAAGTTTATTTGGCCAAACTCCGCTGCACAGATTGAAGTATCCTCCATTGATAACCCTGCATTGGCTACTTTCTGTGAGCCAGTTGAAAAGGCGAATTCTAGCCATTCTTTCACAGCAGGGCTTGCTCACAGTGTTGGACTTAGGTGAGCCTATATACACTCTGAAATGATATAATATAACAATAATTATCAAAACCCGAAAGCTATGGTATTTCAACTATATGTAACTGCATACCTTTTTCTGCAACAAGGCTCAAACTCCAGTGCTTACAATTTTGCGTGTGTGTTCTGTATTCACAGGAACCAACCACTACGCGTGTACAGCATGGTAAAGTATGCAGCCATAGCCCGAGGAGATGCTGAAGTATTCATGAAATTTGCCAGGGCGGGTTACAAAGAGAAGATATGGGATCATGCAGCCGGAGTTGTTATCATTGAGGAAGCTGGAGGCATGGTCACTGATGCCAGAGGAAATCCACTGAACTTTTCAGAAGGCATATACTTGGAAGGCCTTGATCGAGGAATCATCGCTTGCTCTAAGGCTACGCTGCACCAAAAGATCATCAGTGCCGTTGATGCTAGCTGGAATTCCTCTTGCCTGTGATTTAAATTCTGCACGGTGAGTTCCGAGTTCTCCATTGCAACTCTGTTTCTTTAACATCAGACAAGTACTGCTGTCAGCTTAACATGATTCATTGAGTAGAATGGTAGCATTCATTATTTGTTTTTTGGAACCTGAATTAGTTTGATGCATAGCATATAGAAGCAGGATTATGATGAGGTCGAGAAAGAGATGTATAAAACACAAATCAGTTGAATGAACATATCCACAAATACAGCAAGTATAATTGCTGTTTTGTTCTTTAAAGCAGTTTTGATCAAAGTCTAACACACATCATCACAAGAGAATATGCAATTATGAAAATATAAAAACTTCATTTCCCTCAGAAAACTAAGTATGATTGTCCCCAGTGCAAAACTATCATATTGCTGCCCTCAATGCTCCTGTTGTAGCCGCCTGTTTCATCTCTGCAGCTTTACCACTGCCTCTGAAGTACATGTATACTTGCTGCAAATTTACGCAGAAACAACATCAATGATTTTGCAAAAAGAGAACATCAATGAAAATAATGAAATTGTAAAATGAATAGATATTCCAAGCAGAAACATAAATGGAGTATAGGAGTCATACCTGAATAACCCAAACACTAAGCACCGACTCGAAACAAAATAGCCCAAAACCAATGAAGTAGAAAACCTATAAGATGAGAGCAAAAATGAGCATGTTAATAGGTTTTGGTGTTTATGCAGGTTTCTGAAAAACATCCGATTTTGTGACTGTCCTTTCCCTATGCCCCAACTGTCCCAGAAGAGTTAGGGTGGTAGATATATAAGAAAATATATGGTCAAGAAAACCGTGAAAACTTACCCCAACAAGTATTTGCTTGCCAATAAGATCTATTGCAGGAAGGATACCTCTGTTCCAAAAGTACATCCAAGGTCAGACCGTTGGCAAAAGCGCAAAATGGATAAAATGTACTTCAGTGTCAACCATAGACAACACAAATTTCCCCATTAATGGCACATCCTTTTAAGTAATTACAATTGAGAAATCATAGCAAGCACATTAGATATATAATTTTTACGTCAACTCCTGCCTTTTAAAGGGATATTGAAGCGCACAATATTCTTTTACTGACCTTATTGCATATTTAATATCTACTAATTATATATTGAGATAATTGGCATCTCATTATGAGATGCCAAGAAGTCAAAAGAACTTACGTTAGAGACTTTCCTTTGAAAACCACTGGAGGAGCAACTGCAGCAAAGATGCAGAATACAAGGTGAAGCTGCATAGAGGGTCAAATGTGAGAAATATCCTCCAAGCTCAACAGAAACTTGGATTGAAACCGGGGGAAATTTTAACACCAGCTGAAGGAGCTTACTGAATAAAACAAGAAAAACCACCCAAACCTAAAAGCAGTTTCAGACCTGCAACATCAACAAAAGTAGCACCTCCAAAAATGAGTTAAACAATTCTTGTACCGACTAGGAAAGAAGGAAAATCAAGTTCACATAGTGAGAAAACTAGAGGCAGCAGTAGCACTAGTTACAATTTCATCCAAGCCAGTAGATAACCATAATAAATAATTAATGTGGTGGTGTATTTTTTAAAATCTGAAAAGCACATTCCGCCAAAAACCGTTAAACTTTCCACTGAGAAATGGAGCATTTACCTAAAAGCACGATAGAGTGTCCGATACCATAGAACATAGGCTCCTGGGACACCTAAGATGAAGTAGATGATAGAAAGCAACCAGATTGTTGCATCTACCCAAAAAAAAAAATGGTTTCAGGTTAGCATACATACAACATGTGGAGGCACAGAAAGCACTCCATAGACAGTGTCGGGTTTAGACAAACCTCCCTCTTTAATCCATGCAGTAGTGACAGCTATTATATTCCATAAAAGACATGCATAAAGCCCTGCTTGCCACCAACATAATATCAGTGTGTGTACATATAAAAAATGAATAAATAACAATAAAAGAGGCAAATGAGCAGTGTAAATAGATTGAAAACTTTCTGCCAGAGATTTCTCTATGGCAATGCACAGAAATTATAAAATTCTAAACAACCCATCAAGGCTAATTAAAGAGACAGACTTGATGTAGTAAATAAAAATTGGCATACCCAACAAGGTTGTAAAAGCAACATATTGCAGCCTTTGTAGATGAATTGGTATTTCATTGGCAATATCATGATGGATTATTGGGAAGAACGGTGGCCAGTTCTTCTCCTCAAGAGCAATACCAGCTGAAAAGCAAAGAGGATACTTGGACTCATCAAATACTGAAAAGACCAAAAAATGCTTAACTGCAATATATAATTGATAAGAAAGGAGAAAGGAACTGAAATGAGAGCAAAAGAGCACCTCTTCCAGCAGCATCTGCTTTCCGCTTCAACTCCTATATAGCAGAAATGAACCAAATAATGAATATTTGTACATCACATATAAAGTGCATGAATCCCAGTCTCAATATCCCATTGAAGGATTCTATAGGCCATCAGCTCCCACCCTTCTCCCATAGCCTAATCCCATCCACTTACAAGTTTTAACAGGGCCACTAGGAAGTCTTTTCTAAACCTCTTCTTAGGTCCAAACCACATGCCATTATATCATATTATGCTTGTTAAGATATTATGGCATTTCACCAAGTGGATGAACTCTGATACATTGAAAAAGTATAATAATAAGAATAAGATGTAGAGAAAGAGTAGTCAGTAGATGGCAGCCATTTCTATAAAGTAACGAGAAGAAAACCACAATGTCTACATTAAGCACATGTAGAACTCCAAAACATTGCCCTACTGTAACTTTTTACTCATTTGTTTTCTGCAACAGCTAATCCACACTACAAATGATGTATTATTTCAAGCTCTACAAGTACTCAAGAACCAAAATAGAGTCTAAAGTGTAAAATCCATCAATAAAATATATACACAGAAACCTTTAACTAATACTGCAAGCAACAACAAACTTACATCCCTTCAAATGCAAATGCATTATTAAATGTTCATTAACATATACCTGTTCCCTCCTACTCAGTTCAGCCTCTTTACCCTGCAACTCCTTCTCTTTTTGTTTTAAATCCTGTATTTAGCATCCACTTCAATATAAAATGTCACCAGGAAATTCACAAGAAATAAAAAATGTTGAATACTCTAGTATATTCATCAATTCTCAAATATTTCACAAACCGCAGCACTATCTAGTGAAATATCAACAGAGCCATTATTATAGAAACCAGCCGGATCAGGGGAGTTTGTAGCAGGAGGAACCCTCCCAGTGCCCTGCAAAGTTAAATATGTTACTGACAGAGATAACCATAAAAAAGTAGAACCCCTGCTCATCTAATTATCGACTAAACACATCCTAAATCCTAGTCATAGAATTCAGCACTAAAATCAGCATAAAATTACACTCCCTGCTCATCTAATTATCAACTAAACACATCCTAAAGCCTAATCACCGAATTCAGTACTAAACTCAACATAAAATTACACTCACTGCACATCTAATTATCAACTAAACACATCCTAAAGCCTAATCACCGAATTCAGTATAAAGTTACACTCCCTGCTCATCTAATCATTCTGTTCATGCACATTCAGGCTAAAGACAAATGTATGCAAGTAGTGAGTACTCACACAACTACTTTTGTATAGCAACAGATAGTCCGATAGCGAGGTTGAAATACGAATCGTAATCTTAAAATGAACTTAAGAACACACATATAAGCGCAAATACGCATGCACAAGTGCATATACACACATTACATATAGAGAGATAGGAAAAGTGGCAGGGAAGTAGAAAGAGCATACGGCGAAAGGATTAACTTCATCGTCTTCGCGAGGGTTGCGATCGTAACGGCCAGCCATTTCAGCTCAGCTTTCACTTAGCTTCAGTAGCTGTCAAAAGTAACACTCAGAAAAACAGAGAAAATTGGGAGACAATTGTCAGACAAAAATAGTATAAAGTTTTCAAATTTTAAAATTTTGAAAATAATTAATGCAATTTTAAATTTTTGAATATAATTTTCCGCGCAGTATTTTTTTTATACTGCAATAGTGCAAAATGCAAATAAGTCAATATTATACCATTTGGTTTTATTATTATTATTATTATTATTATTATTATTATTATATTAATTTAATTATTATTATTATTAATTGGATTCATAAAAGAAATTGAGAAAATGTATCCTTTTAATTAATTATAAAATTCTTAAAATAGAAGAAAATTAATTCTTTTAGTTTTAATTTTATCGAATATATAAAACTAATTAAGGAATTTGAATCCTTAAAGTAGAAAATAAAGGTGAGTACTTTATAGGCTTTAATAATGTAGAGAGCCACTCACAAGTTGGCAATCTGGTCACCATATTTGACCAATCGTTATACCGTGGACCAGAGTCCAAAGTGCCCAGTCCTATACGACGTCATTTTAAATTTTAATTTTAACGGTACATGATTTTATTATTATTATTATTATTTTGAAGATACAAATCTGAAATCCCTATCATTACTGAATACTTTGCTCCAATGCTCATTGCAGAAGAGTGGGGAAAAAAATGTGAATGGTTATTATACTACAAAGACTCAGGGCCAAAAAGATTATATCAATAAAGGTAAAGAAAGAAGAGTCCAAATAATGAACTAATGGTGTGGTGTAATTCACATACACAGACTACACATTACAAGTATGGATTTAGAAGCAACTGGCATGGGATGAAGAGGAGGAAGATTTCATCACCAACTGCCGGCTGCTGATTAACTACATTTACGCCTTTAAATTTCGCCTATTGTTCCGCCTTCTCTTGCTCCTGCGTTTTCGGCTCATTCTGTCGCTATCTTTATATGGATCTACCCAGTCCTTGTCCTCACTCACCGCTCGTTCCCAGCGCTCCTTGAATTTTAGCAGCTCTTGCGTGGACTGTCGCCGTATCTGAACGAGGCGGCAATTGAGTTTGTTTAATTCAACGACTAATCTACTTCAATATATCAAAATAAGAGGACAATGCCCAAAGAATGATGGCGGTAAAGAGAGAATAATGTGAAGTGTCTCACCTCGGATCTAACATCGACCACATGCTTCTGCAGTCCAAGAAAAAACAACAATGTAGGAATGAGTTCATCGTTATAAACTACTTAAACATGAAAAGATGTAAGTATCTGGGGCATAGAAACAAAATCCATACTTTTAAATCCCGAGGATTTGAAACCTGAAACAAATTAGAAAGGAAAAGAATTATCAACAAAGATATGGTAATAAGACCGAGTTTGAACTGTTGGCTTGAAAACTGGCCTAAATGCCTAATCTTCTAACTGATGAAGAGATGCAGAGTAAGAAATCCAAATTGCAAACGGTGGGTAAAAAAAATTCTATATGATCATCGACAAGAAAACTTATTTAGACAATAACTCACAACGCTAGAGCTTGTAAGGACAATATATAGAACAATTACCCTTTTCAGTGATTTCCCACCCAAAGTTTGGATGCTCTGGTGGACTATATACTCACTGTCAACCACACCAACTTTTTTCGTCCGGTCCCCCTACATAAGTTTGAAGAAAAATATGAAATGAATATAGCTTACAATCAACCCCCGCCACTAAATAAGCATATTTATCAAAAGGTTAATATTGCCAAAGAAAAAAAAACTAGAAACAGAAATACAGTTGAATTTTATTACATAAGTAGAAGAGTCGGACGAACAATCTTACCTGCGCACAATACCCAAGCTTAATGTCCAATCCCCATCCATGAACAAGATCATTCTGATAGAAAGAGTAATCATTGAATATTCCATAACACGGATTTAAGTTTGTGAGAATAATAGACAGGGAATTGCTTCAGTAATACTCTAAAACTTCCTAGGGCCACAACTGAGAGAGATGCCTATTCTTTCTCACCTGTATAAGATGCCAAGCACAATGCCATGCAGATCTTGAGAAGACTGGAGCCATTCCTTCCACAAATCTGCAAACGTATAGCGGTAAAGGCATTTCTGTAAGCTATAACAAAGAACCACCGGCATTTGAATCTTTATATATAGCTAGGTGGAACTAATATTTCTCTAAATACAAAGAAGAGCTTCTCCAAAAATAAAAACAAGCTATTTGTGAGGGAGAAGTTATATGACCATGCTCCATTAGTTGCATAGTTGCGGAGCCTAATCACAGTCCAAATTCAGAACGAAAAGAATACTTGATTGGTCAATTTCCTGAAAGTTAATACCAGAAATACAAACAAGCTTACCCAGTGCAGGGTGGACCGTCATTACTTTCAGTACATCTTGTACTACCTCGACCCTCGTATACCCTTCTGCTTAAAAGCAGTGTGTTAGTGTTGCTTGTATGATCAAAAGTGAAAATTTTTGAAGTCTTCACCATCCAGTTTACCTATGAAATTTTTGTGTTTTGCTTCTTATTGTAATTCGGTGGTGTATGCCAGTTGAATTCCGGTCCAGAGCTGGCTGAGATATCTCCAGTCCTTCTGACTTCACAATTTCAAGATATCTGAATTGAAAGAAGGCTCAGAGGCAATTAAAAAATAAATAAATAAATAAATAAAAGCAAAACAACAAAAAGAATAAGGTTTATGACATTTTTAATAGTGCATTGTAAATGTCAAAGAATCTAGAAACTAAAGTAGCTAACTTTAACACATTGAGTGCCTCAGTTCAGATCAAAGTTATAATAACTAGGGAGAGAACTAAATAATTCCTAGAGCACAATCTACCATACGGGAAAATTGGATATTTGGACATTTAACATTCATATTAACTTCGGCTGACAGCTGTTAATCATATTTGATGGTAAGAGGATTCAACCTAGAACCTACAAAACCATAAAACATATACAAAGGAATAACTTCTAAAGACACTTATCCAGTGAATGAAATAAATAACAAGTAAAAAGCCCATTACAGACCAATACGAAGCTGATACCTTCCAGGATGAAAGTTCGCTACACCCAAATCTTCATCCCATAAGAATATGTAGTCATAAGCAGATACAACAGCCGGATGTAGAAAACGCTTTGCAAACCACCTGAAAGAAATTTAGTCACTACATTTAATTCCATAAGATATGAATAGCAAATACTCAAAATTCTATTGTCCCTGGTGAAGAAAGTTTGAATAGAAGAATACAATAAGGAACGAACAATCTAGTAGAATCTACACAGAAAATATATCATGAAATATAAACCACCTAGGACATCCAACTAGGATTCCGGGATATATTTTCTCTCCGCATGTCAAAGATTTAGAATAATGAAATAATGCAAACTGGACTGGTGACAACTTCTCACTTCACTTTTTCTTAAACCTAATATCTCAATTACATGTCCCCCCACAAATATCCAAATTGCCAATCTGGAGGAAATATGTCTGCTTCTTACCATTTTGTTTGATTATGGGCAACTATATGAATGGCCTCCTTACTCCACTCAAGGTCCCACCACCCATCCAAATTTCCATCATAATGGAACAAAATAATTGTGAAATTCTCTGGAAGAAACTGAAAGAGGAAAACAAAACAAAAACAAGGATCAGGCAATGTATGTGTCATTATAAGTTTCACAGCCCCCTCCACCAAAATCCCAAAATTAGAGACAAACACAACAGACCTTTTGAGCAATTGCATTGACATTATCTTTCTGTTTAATGCCAACTGGCATTGCCAACAGGTTATGAGAGCCTGGAATATTAGCCTGGAAATGGAAAGATAACATATGCATGAAATGAGTATAAGTCACGTATGGGCATTGAGTTCAAATCAAAAGCATATGACCTGAGATAGATGAAGGAAAAGAAAGATATAAATGGAATTATCAGTATGAAATGGATGTAAATGTCTAAAAAGTTGCTTATTGAGTTATTGATACCAACTCTGTAAGGAGAAGGATACCACCTTGGACTTTGAGCTACTTGTTGACCAGAGAGGCTTTAACTCAAGATCAGATATAGCTTGTATGATACCATGAGGCAAACTACGTAACCCTGTGCCAGCCACACTAGAATCCTGAATCAAAGCATTGAAAGTGTCTTAAAATGGCAATGGGTGTGATGATGCTTAAGTTCAGAAAATTATAACACCAACTAGTACCTTTGAATTGTAGAAAGGGTCAAATTTTGATTCCATCTGATAAGAAAACAACAAACATTATTAGAGACTATAAGCAAGGTTAATAAAAACTAATAATGAAATATTTCCACACCTAAAATGCCATACAAATGACATAATTATCCAAGTCATTTTCTTATTTAGCCAATAGTAATAACTAAGTAGAACATTCATGCAAAATAAGAAGAGAGCTGCAAAACTCTTTTGTATGTTCTTCTATGATGGAAATGGTTTTAGCAAGAATAGCTACAACATCTTATTCATTCCAACATCAAACCTTCCAAATGCCTTCTGGATGGTTATAACAAAAAATCCTTTTGGAGTTTTAATGAAAGCAGTATTAAGAATTTCAAAAAAATAAACATAAAATGCCACTACCTAACTTTGGATTATACTTTTTGGTTATTCTGCACATAAATCACCTAAATACAGAACATGCAAGATTATGAGAGATGTACCTGTGTCTGTTGATGCTGATAATTAGTAGTCCTATATACAATAAACAACATTACTGTACAAACAATTCCCATAAATGGCAACTGCTTCATCCTCAGTCCACATGTCCCCTGCAAAGTCATTTCCACAAGTTTCACAAAACATAAATCCCAGTCTCTCTGTAAGTTGAAAATTAGGAAATGATAATTCCCAGCAACTTAGTCTGTATACGGAAATCCAAAATAACCAGAACTACACAACAACATACCCCTTCAAATGAGTCACCTCTTTTCTTCATAAGGGACTTCCATGATTTCATGTCCTTCATAGGTACAACTGATATTCAGAGGATGTCATTACCAGCTGCGAAATAAAAAATCAAAAAGAATAATTAAAACCATTTTTTGGATATGCATATAAGTAGAATCAGAGAAAGAAACAAAAGAATTCTAAATCCATCAACTAGCACATAGTTACAATAGATTCAGGAAATATAACTATTTCAAGATCAGGTATACATTGGCCCAAAGGAGAACCAAAGAAAAAGCCTTTCAAGCAGGTAAATACAACCTACATACAATGAACTATAACCAATATTTGCAACCTAATCAGCCTTTTTGGTTTATGTGGTGAAGTCAAATGCTCATTTGTCTATATTGGCATAGAATTCAGAAAAGGTTGCATGCAGGTCTCTAATATTTACTTTGTTACAGTCAACCCAAAATAATTCTCATTGGGCAGGGGTTATGTGTAAAATTACAAACAAAATAAAATTCAAAGCTGATTTTTTGTTATCATAAAAATCTCAGAAATGAAGAAATCACCTTCATCTTCCCCTGCACCGCTGAGGAGCCTCAATCCCATTTAATTTATACATACTTGAGACGAAATAAGAGGAAATTTAGTTTAAAAAATTAATTTTTTGGGTAGAAATTGCATGCCAGAAAAACAATAAGATAATTTGGTAACATGCAATAAAAATTGATGCTAAAAAATTGCTTCTGAGGAAAATGCATGTGAAAAAACAATAATATAATTGGCAAAATACAACAAAAATAGAGCAGTTTTTCCCCAAATAAAGAAAATTACATACTTATTTAAAAATGCGGAAAATTGCTTCATTTTAATACGTGTGAGGCCAACAGAAGCAAAACAAATATCTATGGCCATTTATACTGAAAAATTAAGGAAAACCGAGCTCTAATCAGATAAAAAACTGAACATTTTGGTCCAAAAAGGAAAATAAATAATGAAAGCTCACATTGCTTGCTACAAATATAGATTAGAATTATAACAATGCCCCCAACACAGACGATCTCCCGCATGCAACTCAATCCACGAATACTATCAAATCCAACATTGTGTTATTCCTTTTATACCAGGAAAAAAAAAACAAACAGTTCACCAAATGGATCTCGGCCCAAGCTCCATCAAAGAAGCGATAAGAAACAGAGCAAGCATGAGTACCTCGACCCGAATCGAATGAACGGAGCAGATAAATCGAGACGAAAACGATGCTCCGCGGCTCCGATTCACCGGGGCCGGAGAGCCGCGTGGATGTTCGTTTTAGCGTAAAGTGCAAGCCGGTGCCCCACCTTATAGAGACAGCTCCCTGTACGTATAGATACAGAGAGAGAAAAAATAAGAGAGAAAGCGGTGGAGGTGAGAAATGAGAATATCTGTTGTTGCGTTACTGTAGAGATAGGTAGGAGTATAGTTTGATTGAGGATTGGGCCTTGGGGGGTTCCTTGTGGGGTGTGGGGTGGGTAGGGAAGGTGATGATGAAAGAGTCGCAGACGAAAGTGTCGGAAACGCCACGTTTCAAGGAAAACAGAGGGAGATAGTGCCGCGTCGCGTCGCCGACGAGTGTTTGATTGTCACGACACCGCAGCTATTGTCGGAGGGATTTGCTCTTTCGCACCATATCTCTCTCTCTCTCTCTCTGCTGCTAAATATAAATTATCAAACCAAAATTTTTAGTGTGAAACGGACGCCCATAAAGGATTATTCAATAGGAATACCAGATTTATACATTTTTTTTATTAATTCGTAATAAATCAAATAATCAATGCATAAATATTTAATAAAAAATAAGTGTTATTCCCTTTTTAATAAATATTCTCCGAAATCGCCTCCTTTTGTGATATAAGGTGGTCCCATCGATATTATCAATTTAATTTTTATTTTTTTTATTTACTATAAAATCTGTTAGTTGCTATTAAAAATGTGTTTTAACTTTTAAGTAAAACTTTATTTATGATTCTAGCAATCAAAAGATTACACGGAAATCACTTTAAGTTACTCTTAGGTCATTCTCATTGGGAATCGAGCTTGTAACCTAGTTTGATTTTATCAATTTCATCTTTGATTCCTTTTTTTTTTTCAATAATAATATAATATTTTTTCCGAATTTACTATTTTGATTTTCTACTTCTAACTTCTAAGTCCTAATTTTAACATGGCAGCATTGGAATAAAAGGTATTGAAACCTTTTTCGTTTTCCTTTGTTATTACTTAAAAATACTATAGTATTGAGGTTTTTTTTAATGAAATTTTTATTTACTGTTTATTATCATTTAGATCAATAGTTTATAAGCCAAAAACCTTGTAGTTTAGTGGCATCCGGTGTCCCGGATTGTGGGAGTGGGTTCGAGCTTTAGTAGAGGCAACTGTTAACTTTTTGTGCTTCAGTAGGTTGAGAAAGTCATACTACATTGTAGCACAGTTAGTAGTACTAAAAAAAAGATTAATAATTTATAAACAATTTTAAAATAATCCCATCTTCACGATCTTAAGTGATATACCAAATCCAACATGTGACTCAATATAGGGAGTATTATATTCATTATGGCTTACACCTAAAATTTTTAAAACATTTTTAACAATGACATCTTATATTACTATATATAGGTCTGACTCTTACATGAAAACAAATTTTCTTTTTTGTGAGAATGAGACAAATGTTAGTTATTAATATAATAGATCTAACGATTGAAAAAAAAATTGGTATTAATTTCATAAATATACACTGATCAAATAGATTTAACGGTTTAGATTTAATAATGGGAAAAAATGAAAAAAAAATGTGGGGCTACTTTAATAAAAATACAAATTTTTAAGTGTGCTTGCAATTTTAATTATTCACGAATGTACTATTAAATATTTTTAATATGTCTTAATAATTACAAAAATGTTGCCAAATTTTTACTTAATTTTCAGTGCTAATCATTCTAAATAAACATGTTCATTGGGTCAAATTGATTTTTATGTACATATATTCAAGGAATTGGTTGTTTAGCATTAATTATAAAGTACATGGTAGTATAATTAGTACTTGGTGGGAATGCAACATAGGCCCCCTTTCATTTGTTTGTGATTATTCCAAGGAGTAGATATGTTTTAAGATTATGTGTGACCAATTCATTAGGGTCACCTTTTCAGGCACGGACTTAGGAAGCCTATGCATTAGTTTTTGTGATTTCAATGGGCATTAGTTGGATGGTAACTTGGTATTTGTAGACCATTTAATTTCTCCCACGACAATACAACATGCATGTTCTTCGTTTGTTTTGACTACAACTATTGTCATTGGTGTCTCCAATGTAGTACACTTTTCTTTCTCCTTTTTTTCTTTCAAGTACCAATAAGGCAATAATGGGGCGTCCCAACTATTAAAAACAATTTAAGGTTAATGAAAATTAATTCAATTTTTTTTTAACTCAGGTTTTTTGGTTTCGCCATAATATAACATGAACTCCATGAGTCTCTCTCCAAACTCATGAGAAGATACATTGAGTCAACGTGACGTCGAGAATCAACACCAAATTGTACATTTTTTTTGCACAAAGAGTCTAATCCAAATTCTCAATGCTCGTGGCATGAATTGAATCTTGTCATGCCACTAGAAGTACTATACATTAATTAAATTCTGTATACAAATTAATTTTGCTATAAAGCGTAACACCCGTAAAAAAAAAGGTTTCTCGAAACAAAATTATAATTGTCATTAATCAAGACAAATTTCTCTTTTGTCGTTATGTAATTTAGTTGATGCTTGAATAAGGATGAACCTCTATTTTGAGTTCAACCAACTCCCACTTGAATACTAAAAGATATTTTCATCACAAATTACGTGAAGTTTTAATTTTAGACATATAAATAGAATATCGTATATTGAAAGAGTTCCCCTCAAATACAACTCAAATTCACAAAAAAAAAAAATAAATAAATAAAATGATGGGCGGTGAATGCATCATGCATGTGTGGTATTTGGGAGATTTAAGGAGATTAGGATTTGGTAAATCTATGCCGGTGTGAATAGGCATGAAATGCATGTAACCAAAATCATAAAAGTTAATTAGAAGATGATCGATCACACACATCATATGAACATTTTCAGTGATTAATGCAAAAGACCAGACGTGCGTGTCAGATCAGTACCTTTGTACAACGTTATAGTCGTGACATTCGATTTGCGTTTGCATCTGCATCCGTTACACTTAATTTTATTAATTAATCCAGATAAAATTATTTATTTTGTTCCACCCAAATCACACTCTAAATTCATGATTTAGTGATTATAAATGTATAACCGCAATGTTCCAAGTTCGACTTTATGTATGAATTGCTTATTATTTTTTGCATTTTGATTCGGTCATCTATGAACAACTTATGCTGGTTTACTTCTTTTTTTTTTTTTTTTTTTGGGTCTTTTGTCGATTATAATCACAAAACATGTTATACTCATAACACACATTCAATAGCAGTTGCATACTAGCTTTTTCATAAATTAAAAGGTTAAAAATGTAAAGGGGTAAATGTTGATATATATTCAATTAATACAAAATTTAAAAATAAATGTAACGTCAATTGTTTGTCTTGTTGACAAGTAAATTGTGGAGTTTGGGGGAAAAAAAAACACAGGAATAATAGGCAAAGTTTTACTAGTAACCATGATCAATTAATATTTATGAAGTGTTTCATTTTTTTTATTTTGATTTTTGGATAGATCCAATAATGAAAGACTAAATGCATTATGTCACTAATAACACTAAAACTAATACGAAATACTCTGTACTAGTTAAGTCATATTATTGGAGTAGATATTGTTATTCCCCTATAATAATTATGAGACTATGGCTATAAGAGTGTCATTTTCACTACAATTATTACTAAAATGTCAATACAATGATTCAAACTAAATATATATTTTGCTACAATTATTTAACACTCGTGGTTTGTTAACCTTATACGGATCTTAATGATTGGAAAAGCAAACCTTTTTTTTAAAAAAAAGTTCATAGCTTATGGTCAATGCACAGACACACCTACCACCAACCATAATACATAATACAGTGCTAAATATAATGTGTATTTATAATGGGGTATTTGGTAAATAGCCAATTATTTGTTAATTGTGTTAGTGAGTTTGACTAGTTAATGACATTAGCTGATTTTAGAAAGATGTTTAGTAAATTAGTTGTTAGTTGATAGTTGATTACATGCAAAATAACATTCTCTACAAGCTGGTCGAAAAAACTGCTTTGGACAGTTTTTTGAATTTTAACATTTTGGAACAATAATCTATTACAAAAAAAACTAATTAAGCAAACACTTAAATTAATTGTTTAACTAAGCCAAACAACTAATAATGGTCAAATAATCCAAAATTGGCTATAAACTAACTATGTTACCAAACATGGCCAATATATATACTTGGTAAAGTTAAAGTATAACTCACGTTGTATGTACTTGCAAACTTGCAGTACAGAAAGTATATAATGAAACATGATTAAATTGATATGTCTTGAAAGGATTGAGTGAGTGAGTAAGTGAATATGATTTACGTATTAGAAAATAGTTTAATTACTTTCAACATTTTCTCAGTCAAACCCATCACATAAGATTTTATAATGAATTTTTACTGTTAGGTATGAATCTGTATCCAATCTGTGGATTTGAAAATATTTCATTCACACCTTCTAAGAGTGTATACCCAATCTAATTCGATTCGCTAATGACAGATTTGGTGGATCAAATTTTCCCTATAAGTAAATATAAATTCCATCATCTTCTAGAAAACGCAGATCATATCAGAATGAATATGACAAATTCATATTAACCTCCATATATATTATTTGGATTATTAAAAAAAAAATGAATATTCTCGTTACCTAAAAAATATATGTAGTTGGGATTTGGGAATGGTCTAGTTCATCTTATTCCATTTTCTCTTTCTCCATTTCTGAATTAATTAATTTATTATTTATGATATATACATATACTATATATAGAGTACTATTTTTCTTGGTATTAGCTGGGGGAGGTGGGGAGTTGGTCCAAAGTGGGTATATGGTCAAGTCGGCGTAAAAGACTCTGCCGTAAGCATTCTCATAATCTAGGAAATTATTGAATTTTTAAATAATATGACTATATTTTATTTTTTTACCTTAAAAAAATAAAACATCGTATTTTAGGAAAAGACCCGGGTCTTGTTGGACACGTGTGATATTGTCCTATTGTTATTATTAAAAACCCATCCTTGATTCTGACAATCTCCAAGAATTCACAAAAGATTTCGATTTCATGAATCAAATACCGAAAACAGTGGCTGAATTAGCATTTTCTATTGTTGGAAATTTTATTATTTTGTGAATACCTATTTTTTTAATAAATAAAATTCTTTATATTGGTTAACTTCCATTCTGCAAGTAATTAATTTTTAAACAAATATAACAACAAAATTAATCAATTAAAAAAAAGAAGATTTGAGAGGTTTTGAATTGAAAGTCTTCCCAATATTATTTAAATTTTATAATTTTCTTATGTATAATGACATTTTAAAGAAGTCAACATGTAATCCTACAAAATGTTAGGTTTAACTGGTGAGGTTTTTGCCTGTTAACAACTACAAACTTACTCCATATACTGATATACATATATAAAATATATTTCAAAGTATTCTGAAATACCTTATTTTTTTTCTTTTTTTTTTTTTAGATTACAAGGGAATCTCGAAATCGCTATACAAGGATATGCATTAAATAAATTCCGCTCTTATGTAATAGCCTGCAAATAACACCGGAGAGGTAAACCACACTAAAAATTCATGTATGACAAGCTCGACAAAAAAGTATTAAAGTCTTGTGATTACTAAACCTGGAATGGAATTACCCTTTTTTTTTTTACTACATATTTTACCAGCAAAGACTTCAAGTCTTCAACTCATGTCTAGACCAGATGGGCTGAGTTCAATTAGACATCAAACACAATATCAAGGAATGAATCTTAGGCCCAAATAGGAAGTTGGGCCTATATGCCAAATTGGGCTTGACTAATATTGGGAAATATATACTGCTTTATTTGTGGATTTCTACCTTCAATCAATTTAATTCTTAGTATGACATTCTAAAAAAAAATTCCATTATGAACTAAAAAGGGGGGAAAATGTACATTGTTTCACAGTTCTAAGCTAAACAATTATACTGGCCGGAAAAAAGGAATATTCAGTTGGCCAGAAAATTTGGTGTTCACCTTAATTCAGTCTTTGCCGGGTCATTTTCCTTTCCTTCAGTACAAGCGGCTTAGATCCCATCTCTCCCTTTGGCATAGTTTTATGCAATGAATCTTCCTTCTCCGAAGCTCGATGGCGAAAAACTTGATTCCCCGATGCGCGCTTCCCCGCCTTCCCGGGTTGCTTGAAGCCTTTCTTTGCTGTCACGAGTGATTGCAAAGGAGGGCTTGAATCAGGGTCACTCGGTCTTTTGAGCCCTTCAAGTGACCTAGGAACAGCATTCTTGTTGTTGTTGTTGTTCTGCAACATGGCTGGAATTCTTTGCTTGGTTGGGCGGGGCCTGGCGCTTCGTGGCTTCACGGGAGGACAGCATATGGTTGGCAGAGGGAGGAGAACGAAGGCGGTTTTGGTGTAGGGCCCTCTGTACTGATGCTGGCGGTATGCTTTGGTGACGAGATCTCTCAGGGCCAGAGCTGCTTTGTATTCCCGAGTTCTCTTTGAGTAGAATACGAGGGCATTGTTTGCCAGTAAAAGCAGGTCCCTGAAGAGTTCTACGGATGATTTGATCGAAAGGGTTGCTAGTTTTGATCTTATTGTTTCCATGTCCATGTGGCGTCTGATTATTTTCTTGTACCTCGCTCGCTTCTGGGGCCCATTCGTGGTGGAACATGAATGTGAGTTCACAGATGGCATAAAAATCTGGCATAAGAACATAGAAAAAGCGGTTTTAAAGACTTAAACGCTTAATAATACCTGACTATCGAGGCGATGCCTAAAGACCAACGCGGGTTCTCTCTGTGCAATGTTGTTGAAGACATCCATCAAGCCGTTGTTCTTCACACTACACAAGCTTCCTTTATGATTATCGACGCTGGAAGGTCTTCTAGTCTGGTCATAGCCGACTGACGCTTCCTTGCTGGGAGAAATCGAGGCAGCACTCGTTGAACACACGTTTTCGCTCTCGCCAATGCTCCCTTCTTTGGAATCCCAAACTCGGTCCTTCCTCTTTCTGTTACCTCTTCTCTTCTTCACGGTCCCTCCGTGTTTATTACACGCCAGTTTGCTTATGCTCGGCACTTTCTCCCGCTCACAACTCTCGGATCCTTCCATCTTCGACTCGGTCTCTGTGGCCGATGTCAAAGCGGGAATTTGACATTCATGCGACTCATCTGTTCTGATATTTTGGGTGAAGCTGCCCGCGGATAGGCCGTCCTTGGATCCCTCCTTTTGGAATAACTCAACGGCCTCGGATTTTACCAAAGGAACAGGCGATTCAGCTTGGCCTGAACGTTCTCTCTTGGCCTTTAGAATTTCTATCTTTGACTTGAGCGATCTGAGATGGAAATGGAGAAAATACAAGGTAACGGAATTACATATCGCAAAACACACATTTGTTGAAAAAATAAATAAATTCTCATGCTAAGAATAAGAAAACAACTAATTGGTAAGAAATGTAATTGATTTGAGAGTCAAAAAGAGAAATCCGAGAAATTGTGCTTAAGACTGATGAAGATGCTGGCACCAAGAACATAAAAACGTGATTGTATGCAGTAGTGATGACACTCGAAAGTCGAAACTAATATACTTTGCATATCCAAAGTTCCATATAGTTTAACCTCAATCGAAACGGAAGAAGATTACTAACCCAATCGAACCTTCAGATCTCTCCAATTCCTGTTTCAGTTCTTCAATTCGCCGCTTTCTTAGCTCTTCAAACCAAAACCTGAGAGATAAAGTAAGAGCAGCAAATTTATTAGTGCACAACACATAACATAACAAAAATACAAAACCCTAATAGATCAATTAAACTAAGCTTTCACTGAATTTTCCATTTCTCTGACAAATCAATCTTCAGTTACAGAGCCAAAGACATAACGCATACAAACGATTGAACCAACCTAAGCACCAAACCCTTGTCCAAGCACAAACGGCACAAGTTTTGGATCATATGAATCATTATTCGATAGTTACAACAACACGTAATGAAATTGAATCACATAACTTACTTGCAGCCAGAGTACTGCTTTCGCAAATCCTCATACCTGGCCTTGCAAGCCTGTAATCGTAAAAGTTTCAAACTTTCAATCAAATTCAAACGCAAATGCAACAACATAAGCATTCCTCTCTTCACAAATTCACACCCAAATTTCATACTTTTTCGATAATTTCTCCCGCTTACATGCATTTACAGACCAATGTATGGTTACAGATACTGTATAAGATCATTAATTTTGATCATCTTCTGCAATAAAGCTTTCAACTTGGTGCATTTAGGACTTGTCTCTATATAAACTTTCACATTTTTCTTTTCCTTTGAAATTATGAAAGATTTTATTTCCATAAGAAAATATATAACAACATATAACAACATTTTGAATATGATTATCCAAACATTGAAAATGTACATAAAAACATAATCAAATATATTAATCATGTTGAAATTAATGTAGCAAACAATATGAAAAAGATACATAGTTCTAACCTCGGGGGTGAAGTTGTTCGGGTAGACCGTCCGGGCCCGGAGCTCCGAAGCGACGACGTTCCAGTCGTCCGTACCGTGCCGGAGAACGGCACCGCCGAGGATAAGCTCCTCCCAGGTGCCCCACCTCATCTTCGGCCCCACCACCATCGTGGACGGAAAATTCTTCAATTCCCACGTGGACGGCCCAGATAATTCCCACCACCTTTTGCAATTTAAAAAAATAGAAAACAGAAAACAAAAAACGCTCCGGTTTTAGGAAACTTCTGGAGCACGCGCAACCGCCTGCAAAGGCGAACTTTTTTCGCCGAGAAAATGAAATCAAAAGAAAGACGGCGGCGAGGAGGCTAATAAAGGAGGAAATGGAAATTGGGAAAAACCTGGAAATAGAATTTTTTGATTGCGGGATGCAAAAGGCGGGATTTTGGCGGGCGGTTTTGGGAATTTTCAATTCTTGTGGGGTACGGCACGGGGGAGAAAATGAGTTGAAAGTATTTGAGAATTTTTTTTTCTCTTTTTTTTTTTTTTTTTTTTAATCAGGTGGCGAAGAAGAAGAAGAAAACGATGAATTTCAACAATCCCAATCCAAATTTCTCAATGCGAAAAACATGGAAGACGAAGACGAAATCAACAGATATTTATACTCTCTCTCTCTCTCTTTCTCTCTCCCTCCATCGGAATCTCAGATTTTGCCATTTCGGTAATCTCTTCCTTTTTCCATTTCTCTCTCCCTCTCTCTCTCTCACTCTCTCTGAGCGAGATGGCGCTTTTTTGGGCTTCCGCACTTGAGATTACCGAAATGACCCTGTCTTTTGAAATTTGACACGCATGTCCTCCTCCTCCTCGTATCGTGTGATGTTTCGAATTGTTTCAACGTGGCGTGATCTTAGATCGTTGGTAAATGTAAAACCAATCATATAGTTTGTATTGATTTCATTAAGGTGCCGTGGGTAACATTATTAATTCATTCTCGGTGCTTTTATATATACGGAGTGTATATATATATATATAGCAAAAATTTGTGTGAGACAAAATATGCTCTTTTTAATATTTTATTGTGCACATTTTAGTAACATAATGTTTGTTTTTTAAAAATATCTAGAAGTATACAATTTAATGTTAAAAATTACACGATAAAATTGACGATAATTATGAAAATGCAACATTATAAAAAAAATTGATCTAATCCATTTATTTTTTGATATGTAAAGTTAAAATCGGGTTTAATTTTATCATGAGTATATTATAGTTTGGTCCCCGCGCCCGACACACACACACAATATATTACATAACAACGTATTTATTTAATGCACATCCTCAAGTGGTAATTGATGTTTTCTTCATCGCCTCAAACAGGATATAATATTATTGTATAGTGCAAAAGTTTAGTTAATTAGATTCTACATTCTATTATTTTTATATATTATGTCCGATATGTCTAATTTTTGTCAATACAAATGTACATAATCTCTTCACATTAAACCCGATTCTACATTATGATCAATATTATAGAAATTTCTTTACATATAAATAATTTCATTTTGATGTTATCGAAAACAAAATTTAATTTCATCTGCCGATCTACTTTCTTTTTCAATTATTTATTGCATTACGTTTTAGCGATCTACTTGTCGATGTTCACTGTCATCATTGACTCAATTTACAGTCATCGCATATCTTAATATATTTTTTATATACACGTCTACAAACATAATAAATTTACAGTCATCGCATATCTTAATATATTTTTATATACACGTCTACAAACTTAATAAAAGTCAATAAAGTTAAGTCTCTAATGGGAACTAAAAAATGTTAGAGTAATTGTTAGCTAAAATAAATGGTTAATATTATTTTGATTTTTTTTTTAATTCTACTTTACCCTCATTATATAATTTACTTTTTTTTTTAAATAATCATGCATTTCGTCAGTGTAAATTTTAGTAACAAAATATTCAGCTAACTATTTATTATTCTTTCCCATCTTAATCAAAATTGACATAATTATTGAACATATACTATGAATATGTTAGAGTGTATTAAAAAATATAATATAATATTTAACATGAACTTTGATTAATTAATCAAGAAATTATTTATGGCGGAAGTGACAACAAGAGGAAGCATGGATCATGTCAACTGGTCAAATTAATAGAGTTTTGTGTTGCAAAAATTATATTTGGGTATTATCTACTTCCAGTGATGGTGTTTCCCTTTAAAACTGTTATTCAACCAGTTAATCAATTATTTCTACCATAGGTCATATTTATGAATTCTTGAAATATTTACTTTTATAGAAAATTTGATAATATTGCATTGATATTGCAATGCGCGTGTAGTATGGTAACTAGTAATGATATAACTCATATGAGTATTCTCTTACATATTATTAGCCATGCCTCACACCTAATTGCAGGGACGGATTTAGAGATTTCATTTAGAATTCGTTGGAAATCTAAAAAATGTTTTTCGTAAAATAATTTTCATAAAATATCTCATTTTCCATAAAATAATTTAATTTTTGAATTAAAGGTCATGGATTTTTTTATTTATTTTTTTTCTGTTTGTAAGTTAAGAAATTGTATTTTTTTCTTACTAACACTTTCTCGACTTGCTCATCAAACAAAGTCTTCCTAGTGTGATTTATCTCAAAAGTAATACACATTTCAATATTTCATACCCAAGTAATTCAGCCAAGTGAACTATACATTTCATGAACTACTGGGATAGCTACCTATACATCTCATTGAACTTGACTATTACATGATCTACATGACTATATATGCACTGCTGACAGAAGTATACATACAAACTTCAGTTCATATTCTTCTTGCAACTATCTACAGACCTGAAACTGCGCGAAAAGCGTTACCTTTGCTTGTCAACTCAGCAGCAGGGATACACTATATAGATCCGAGAACACTTTTAGGCAATACTATGATATCCAAATTGTTGGGAAAAAGGCATTCATTCATGAGTAACTTGTTAGGAAGGTGGAGTTGCTATACTGTTCTTTTGGTTTTAGACTGGAATGGATATACTGAGGATGAAGCAGACTATGGTTGCTGAAGAACGAGGTTTAGTTGATGTGCACATTTTGCCAGCGAACCGCCTCTCCTACAAATACAATTTACACGAGAATACGAGATAGAGATGAGTGGCGAGATCTACACGAGAGTTTTAATGATTTTGTCGGTGTAAATTTGCATTTGGACAAAAAGTGCAGTGGTAGAGACTCCACGGTTACCATTCTGCGTGTTTCAAAAAAAACAGAGCATTCTCGACTTCTCAGTTACCATTTCAAGAAAGGGTACTTACTGTATAAGTGCTGGAATAGTGTTCTGGATGATTTGAAAATGCGCAATGCACTGTCTGCAACACTCGATTCTGCAGTACAAAGAGCAAAATCCCTTATTACCTAGTCCCTTTTGTTGGATTTACTGCCAACCACAAGGTAAAGGAAGAATAAAGGGAAGTATAATCGGTTTCTTGGCTCAACCATACCTTTCCTCTGCATGAAGATCGACGCCTACAGGCGGAGGTGCTGAAACCGCTGATTGGACTACTGGACCGAAGACTGCCACGAGCTTCAGTAGCATTTCCAAAGAAATGTGTGCATGCCTATGAAAACAGAAATACAAAGAGAAATAGGGATTATAATAGGCCAAGTAAAATGTTATTAGAGCAGAATGAACAAGAAAAAGAACCAGCATTTTGCATTTCGCTTAATTATAGGCACATATAACATCAGTTTGATAAATATTTATCATGCTAGAATAAGAAAACAAAAAGGAAACTGAAAAATGAAAAGAATCCAGACTCCCAAAAGAACTGTAAGACAAATTTAAGAATTCAGTTATAAGAATGGCTTGATCATATCACATAAAATGGCGGAATATAGACTCATAGAATAGACTTAGTCACGGTACCTTTCAACCTTGCTATCTAGCAAGTCCAATAGCACAGGAAGCAAGGCAGTAAATAGGTCCAGCGTAATAATCTCCATTCTATCCGTGAGAACACTAAGTATGTCGGCTTGTGCCTGCATGACAAGGACAATAGTTTAAGAAATGCATGAAAAAAATTCTTTTCTTATTGGAATTCATAGTAACAAACTTAAGAAAAATGAAGGAATATTTTCCATCAAATACTTACAGATTGATCTGGCAACTTCCTCAAGGCACCGATAGCACCCCTAATATCATTCTTTTCCCAGAAGTGCCGAACAACCTGTAAGTTATTCATAAGATTGTTATCAAAGACATAAAGTTGAGAAAACAGATTGTTGAAATTTCATGGAAGCTTAGCGTATAGCTAAAGCAAAAACTAATTAAAGCACAGACAGATACCAAGTTGGAAATAGATGAGCCAAGTCTAAGGATCATTAGTAACACATAAATTAGTATTTAAATATAAGTTGCAAGTAGCTGAGCAAAAGGAAGTATTACAAACAATTCTGAATTATCAAACTAAAAGTTACCTGCAATTTTGTAAGGCGCAATCTAAATGTACTTAATAATATGTCATGGCTTTGCATCAAATTTTCAATGATACTATTATCACATTCAGCTGTCTCAGCACTTCCCATAGTTTGCTGATTAGTAATCTGCATGCACTCAATTAGCACAAGGATGTTTGAATAACTATGTGTTAGCCAAAATAATATAAAGAACAAGATAGAAAAGGTTTTAAATAAAGAATTTATATTTTTACTACTAAAAACTGCATAAATAGAAGAATAAAAATAAGTGTAATATTGTACAGGCAATGGGGTTGCTTTTGCTTCCTCAGGTTTTGCATAAGAAACTGTATCAGGAATACAGTTAGCATCATTTTTCAACCTTCGTCTTGTATCAAACTTCTCAAGCTAAAAACAATTTCAATAAAACAGAAGGTCAGTGCAGATTATTGCCACCATCAGTACATTAAACATGTTTCTATGAAACTTCCTTACATTCTGTTCTACCCCATTATATTGGACACAATTACGTAGCAAGAATGGATAATACTGAAAGAAGCACAAGATCCTACTAATGAAGGGGATGGTTATGTTTATTAGGTTTAAAATTAGGGATTGTATCTTGGAGTAAAAGCACCATCAGCTTTCAAACTTCCTCTTATATCAAACCCGGAGTGCCCCTATTAGTACAAAAAAAATCTTAATGCAATAGTTCTTCTAGTTTTACTTCCCTCCATATATGATGCTTTGTAGGCATAATAAAAGAAGGAAACATAGAAAGAAGCACAAAATCTTACCAGCAAAGGGGATTTTTTTGCTTTCACTTGTTTAGAATAAGGAACTGTATCAGGAGTAATGTCAAAGGCTTGCAATCTTACTCTTCTCTCAACCAGATTGCGTGTCCTTCCTTGCACAGCTGGCACTGCCAATAAAAATAGCAAAATTTATTTTAGATTCAATATGCCCTTGTAAAGTGTATTTACTTGTATCTGATAGCCACAGGGTGACAGGGGTCTAAGAAAGTTCTAACACTAGATGCATTTCAAGGCACAAATGATACATTTTGAAATAGGAATAGATTAAGTTTCTATGAAATTTCAGTTGTATATATATGTGCCACCACATAATAATATTTCCAAACTTTTTTTTTTTTTTTTTTTTTTTAGACTCCAGGAATCTCTCTCCTTTTTTTTTTTTTTTTACCAGCAATGACCAATTACATTTTAACTAAGTGCTATGATGTATAAAAAGAATTCTATACAACAAAGATGAGAAATTCTTTATTTTGGATCCTTGACTTGAAAATTGCCTAATTGTCATCCCTTGACTTTTGTGGCTGTATTAACTGTAGCCTCTCTGTTAGGTTAGGGTTAAAATGGTTAGAAGTATGATGGAATTTCCGTAAATGTAGCATGCTTGCTTCACCCAAAAAAAAGTCACTAGAATTATTTTTTTGAATAATACTACATTTATTAGGATTTAGGAATAAAGAGTATATGTCAATATGTCACCAGGAAAAGGGTAACCAAAGAAAACTGGATGCCAGTGGATAACAAAATAAGATTGAGGAACTGACCATTGTTCTGATATGGAATTTCTGATTTTAACAAGTTTTTCTCAGACCTCTCTGCACCATTCTTGACAGTTGAGTCATTTTCCTCGGAGGAATCCCTAGCATTATCATCTGCTATAAGGCGGCTTTGGAAATTAAAATCTTTTTTGTTGTCTATTGCAGCTGCCAAATTGTCCATGTGCTCAGATTCAAGCGTTGTAGACACCTTCTCAATATCAAACTTTTTGCTTGATGATTGCCTTAAACGAGGTGGCTTTGGCAGCATACCAGCAGTGGCCCTGGTAAATGAAATTGCCTCCCTTCTGGAACTGGGCGAGTTTTTTCCTTGTGGACTGTCCCGAGGCACAACATTTGGCAGAATGAAAGATTTATTTTTGACAGCTTCATTGGTCTTAGAATGTAACCCTACATCTGAATTCTGATTCAGAGTTGACAGATCACTGTCCTTAGAATCTGAAGGGTGTATGGCTTTGGGAGCAAGAGGAGAACCGAGTTTCTTTGTAGTTACAGGTATTTCACCTGTACGTAAGAGTAAATTTTAGTCTTCAAAAATATAATGTTACAACAGACTATGGATCTGAAAATTGAACCTTTAAAACCTTACAATTATGGCACAAAATGATGTTGAAAGGGGAGTACAACCAGAAAGATAATCTGAATATGTGAATATAATTGATAACTTTGGAATTCCACAATGCAGGCATGCAGCAATTTTTTTAATTTTTGAGCAAGGGCGTAACAAGTTAGTGCATCAACAACTTACTGTCAACATATATATTCTTTATCTCAGTACAATCATTATCAGTAGATGTGCAGCAAGGACTTGAATTTGAACTATTGCTCCCTAACCCCTCCAAATTACATTCCTTGGGGTGATCTTTCAGCTCCAAGTCACTATTTCGCTCGGGATTTACACAAGCAGCAAAGGGTCCAATGAGCTAACAAGAAAAGGAAAGATAAATCATATAAAAGGTATACAAAATAAATAAATAAACAAATCAAGTTCATGATGCAAAGAAAGGATGATAAAGAAAAGAGAGAAGGTGATGAATGAGACAACATTATGTTTCATGTAATTAAGTTGAGTACCGAAATGTCTGCTACCCAAACTCCAACAGAATTTTGATAATATGCACCCCCCAAGAGCTTTCCATCATGGATGCAGAGGTCACCAAGTGTGGACCATCCCATATCAACGGAGTCATGACATACTAAAGGCTCCCATGAATACACCTGAATATGGAAATTGATGGTGTGGGTAATACATTTTGCAACACAAGGAAGAAAGCAATTCAAAATGTTTACAATTAACCTTCATACTATCATCTAGTCCACAAAATAAGGTCTTTCCATCAGGATGAAAGCAAATTGATCTCACTCCTGCAGTCTGCAAACAAATGAAGTCATGCAGTGAAGGTATGATTCTGATAATACGTTTTGGGACATGGGAGGATGATTCTGATAATAAATAGTTAAATGTTGGTATGAGTGTATGCTTCTAATATCCCCACCCCCCCCCCCCCACCCTGTTTTCTGGGGTTAGTAAATATTCAAGAAAGGTTAGCAATCATGCATGAAAGGACAAAGGCTCACATACCTCTTGTCTAGAAGACCCAATCACTTCAAATGTTTCCAAATCCCAGAACTTTACAGTTCGGTCTGCTGAACCTGGAAAACAGTGCAAAATTTTGAACAGATGGGGAAAATAACTTTTGAGAGAACTTAAATACAAAATCTTAAACATTAAGCATATTAATTCAAGCGATTTACATAATGCACAAATAAAATATAGCAGTCACCATGTAATCTTTGATGACCTATTAGGAATTCAAGTCCATCAGACACCCTATATTACAATTTGAGATCTCAGTATCTCACAAAGGATTGATTCAGGGATAATATAGTTATTTTTCACCTTGGACCACTAAATATAGATAAATACGATTAGAAATAGATCCACATGCTCCATGCAAGTAAAACATAGATGCAACTTTAGGTAATCAAAAGTATTCAAATCTTCCATACCTACGATTTAATATTGGATGAGAAGCAACCTTAAGGAGATATCTTGCAATAAAGAGTGCAATTTACGAGAATGTATCTATCATTAGCATCATAAAAGTCCAGTTTTATTATTAGAAAAAAATCATATATTCCTTCTTCTGCTCCAATTTGAGTTTCCGACCAAACAAATCATATATGTTGCAACTTTTGTGTATAGGGCTTCTGTTGACCATTGGACTACAGTAATTGAAGGAAAATGATGGATTATTCATTGATTTAAGGAGTCTATTTCAGCTAGTCTCAACCAAGAACATTCATTCAGGCTGCAACATGCAAGTCAATATCCTCCTTTCCTGCTGCACTTAGTTCAAGCTTTTTCAAATTGTATCACTTATCGCAAATTGTTTTGTTAAAACTTGCTTTAGATTTCGAGATTTGGTGCCTCTTTTATTGTTCTTTTCAGGGTTATTTTCTTGTGCACACCTTGACTGTTAGCATCTTCTCAAGTCACTAGATGATACTGCTTATTTCATAATATCTGTGTCTATATATATAATTATGTGTGTGTGTGTGCAGCCCCTCCCTTATGTATTGATCACACTTCACCTTGCTTTGCACATGACACCTTGTATTCTCCTTTCACCTTTTAAAATATCAATCATAAAAAGTTAACGATCAAAGCCTAAAACTCTAGCACATACACGCACATATAAATAAAAGAACACACATAAATGAGTGTGCACAAAATACCACTATTATAGAACCACATACAACGGTTTCACACCTGTTGCCAGAAGAAACTCAAGAGGATGAAAATCTATAGATCGAATATGTCCTTCATGTAACTTGAAATCATGCAAATGTTTTCCAGCTGTTAGGTCCCACACCTGTCCAAAAGTAAAGGTTCATGCCATAGTGAAACCAAAGAAAATGGTCTAATTAAAGTCTTGAAAATCATGTATAAAATTCACCTTAACAACATTATCAGATCCGCCAGAAACTACCCACCGACCATCAGGAGTAAATCCTATGGTACTAATTCCTCGTATGTGACCTTTGTATGTGTGTATGCATCCTTTCTTTCTGATGTCCCATATCTTTAAATTAGTGTCCATGGAACCAGAAGCAAAAAACTCACCGAATGGATGGAACTCGACAGCAGTGCAATAGGATCTGTGTCCACTTAGAGCACGAACCACTACACTTCAATAATAATAGCTAGATTAAAATCAAGCTGTAGTTAAGTTTTTATTTATTTATTTATTTAAGATCATACTAGGAAAGTAGGAAGTAAATGTGTAGGCTACATATTGCAGACAGTGAGGCTTGTAATACTTCCAGTTGAAATGAAGAACTAGTCATGAAACGACAAAGCAAAAGTTTTTTATTACACTTCCAATATTATGCTGCCTCAATGACATGCCACTTGACTTAAATCACCTTGATATTGTAAAGCAGGAAACAGTAAAGTGGATAGAAAAAAAAAATCAACTTACTTTTCGTTTCTTCGAGATCCCATAGCTTTATTAAACCAGAAGAAGCCCCAGCCACAACTGAAACCTCTGCTGTATCAAAAGCTACAGATTCTATTGGACTCGTGTGTCCAGAGAGGCTCTGTGCAATTTAACAAAAGAAAATATTACTTGGTCACACCAGGGAAACACTATCACTACACCCAGTTCCAACTTGCAACATCAGTCTTCTTTGGGTAACAAGACTGTCTATTACAATGCAATAACTATGATTCAGCAGTTTTCAGAATGAGACTGCGATTGCTCAATTTACAAATATACATTTACTGATTGATGAATGCCATATAGAAACTGATGATCACAGAAAATTAACTGACTGTTAATGCAATGATTGGTGTTAGGATCAAACGTTTACCACTAAACCAAAAGTTATAGCCAGTAGCTAAGACGTAACTTTATTTATTTATACATGTGTAGCAACCAACGCCACATTTTGAAAGGCAAGATGCTGGACTTGACCCTTCAGGCCTCCACCAAACCATTGGCAAACAACAATCACTACTAATTTCAGTGTCACCTCACAGAACTTTAAACAAATAAAATAACTTCATGCTTACTATATTTATATCTAACATTCCTCCCAAGTTCATTCATACATTCTGGTCTCACAATCAGAAAGTCCGGAGCATATAAAATGATCAAAACTTGAACTTACAGCCGTGGAAGTTGCTTTTCCAATCGACCACAGATTCACTGTCTGATCATCTCCTCCAGTGACAAACGACCGACATGTCTTCTTCCCAAACCTCAAGCAATTCACGTTCCCCGAATGCGCCACAAATTCCTCTACATTCATTTCAGTCAAGAACCACAAACGAACATTTTTTATTTTTGCAAAAATTCTTCAAACAGTTTAGCTCCCATGGATGAAAATCCACATTCTAAAGGAAGGAAGCTCAAAAATCAAAATTTATATCAAGCACACTTCCTCACGCAATCTCGATGCTCAAGAGACAGGACAAAGCTTCATTCACAGAGTAAAAAAAAAAAAAGTAATAATTAATTAAAAAGTTAAAAAAAGATACGCAATTTATATCCACGCTTGGAATTGGCCATTCAGAAGAAACGAGTGAGTTCGCCGGAGTGCAGAAAGTCCGGCGTGAAGAGTTGCAACCGATTTCCTCACGAAGATAGATAACAGAGTGGCATTTCTCCAGAGAGAAAGCGAAAACGCACTGTTTTATGCTTCCGTGTGTATGTCGGTGTCGCTATTTTGAGAATCGCGTTTCCATTTTAGAATATTTTATTTTATTACTTCGGAGAAGAGAAACATTTGGGTAATTTTGAGAGAGTGAAACAGGGAGATTTACCAGTGGTTTTGGGATAAAAACAAACAAGATTTACACTAATGTTAGCTTTTGCATGGGTTTCGTTTAATCCTCCACTACACCCAAAATACCACCATATTTCTCATTCTTACACCATGGATCATGATTTACCTGCATTGTGAATACTGATATAAAAATTATGCACATTCAGTTAATATATTTTGTATTTATTATTAATAATTTCTATAAATATAAACAAATATAACTTGATAATTGCTGACACATAATATGATAGTTACAGGTACAGAAACTGTCAACTATAAATACAACGTGTCAACTATATAAACAGAATCTGAAGATTATTTTTTGCAAGAACCCACAATGCAAGGTAGACCTTGGTCCATATGATATAATCTGTCCCATATATTTTTTTTTGGATCGCGAGAGGAATTTATTGTCGGTATTCAAAAATGTATATTGAGTAATTTCTTTTCCTTAATAATTTACAATCACTATAAATCGCATTAGAATAATCATGTGTTATGGGACCTAATCCAAATAATATTAACAAGAATTGAATGGGAATCGACGGATCTGCTCATCTGCTACGAAACCTGTGGTAAAAAAAGAAAAAAAAAATATTGTTCTTTATTTTTAACTTAAAAAACTGTCTTTGAGAAACATTTCAGCGTAGCCACTAACGTGGATTTCCCGCCACTGCTTCATATGCTCTTCTTTTTTTCTTTTTCTTTTTTTTTTTCTTTTTTGTTTTGTTTTTCTGTCAAAACATATTTAAATATTCTGACTTCTTTTTTGACAATAAACATTCTGACTTCTATTATTATTATTATTATTATTACTATTACTATTTTTTTTACATACGAGAGAAACAGACAAAAAAAAAAAGAAAAGAAATTACATATATGTAGCAACGCTTATCACATCAATAAAGAGATGTGAAGCCATTTAGTCCTGTCGTCACACCGGGGAATTTTGTACTTATCACATCGAGGTGTTTTTAAAAAAATTTAAAGACATCATGTTGTGCAGCCATTTATTCGGTGTAGAATTTTGTACTAATAATTACATTTAATGAAGCATATTCAATTCAATTTTTATTTAAGGGTTTTTATTTGCACAAGCAATTCAATTGATTTTTAGTAGTAAATTATAGACAAAGATATCGGATCGAGTCATAACAGTTACAATGTGAAAATTTTATTAATATAATGGACTCATTGTGAACACTAAACACTAGTCTTCTTACTTAATGTGTCACTGAGTCATCATGATTTACACTTTCATTATCCTGTTGGGCTAATAATGTATAGGGACCCTAAAGGCGAGTAATTTCACCTTTTGTGGACTAGAGCTATCTAATAGTTTCAAGTTATAATGTGGATCTATAACATTTAAAATGAATTTTATCTTAGTAATAATCAACACTTAACTCTCAATGACAATATAATGAAATCACATTAATCCAGCTAAGCATAAGCTCCTGATAACTAGTCCATATTTATGTCACCAAACTTGTGACGACTCCAACTCTAAATATAGTCATATATACATTAATCCAAACAAATCCTTACAACTCACTAAAAAGTATCAACTTATGTTAGGTTCCACAAAAAGTCGAAAATGAGAAATAAGGAAACGCAATATAATACAAATATAAGAGTATATTTATGAATTTTTTTTTTAAATATGTATAATTCATTGTTTGTTAGTTTTTTTACTTGGAAAACGATTTTAAACATTATTTTGTATGGTTTTCATAAATTTGTGAAAAAAGATATATTATTCTCGAAATCCAAAAAGGCTAACTATTGGAAGTTGCTGTGCAACATACCATGTAGACTATTATTATATCATAATTCGAATTAAATATAGATTAACAAAACATCTCCAACATTGAATTGTTGGATTATCTTCGCTAAAATATAAAGAAATATTTAAATAAATCGACTTTTTTAAATGGAATTTAATCATTACGCAATATACGCATTAGCTTTCAAAAACACCTATAGGAGTATGACAATTCACACCAGCTTTAATTTTTAGGTTTTAAATTTTATAATATGCATGATGGAAAAGTGTCACATAACAAATAATGTTAACTTTTTGGTGGATGAAAAAATTGTTAAGAATACGTATTCTATTCATGTGTTAATGTGTGGTTATTGATTTTGTAAGATGTGATGGTGATTATTTTCTGGATGGTATATTATTTTTTTAAAAAAAAATTGTGATAGTCTTTTAAAAGTTCAAATCCCATGATTTTAATAATCAAATTCATACTGTGCGAATTTCTAATTGGATGGTGAGGATTAGATCACAAATCCCACCTAAAGTCTTGTTCTCATGGAATTAAGGACCTATATATGTTTGTGTTTCTCGTGTTTTTTAACTTTTATGTTTTCTTGAGTTTTGTTCCTTTATTTTTCGTTTTCATGTATCTAGATGCTAAATATTGACCTTAAGAGTTGAAACTATGATACTTTCTATTATTGTTCGTGTAACTATGTGACCTGTATGAATCTATATATAATTATCATTAGCAGAAAAATCATTGCTAATGCTGACTTGCAGGCATGAAGGAGATTGGAGAATTATTAGGGTAGTAATTGGGTTATTAGAGTAACCATATCGATATGTAGCAAAAAAAAAAAAAAAAAGAAGAAGTAATCATATCGATAAATTTAAAATGTGATTTTTTTGTCAGGTCAATTAATAAAAAAGAAGAAAAAATCATTCGAATAAAAAAATGAAGCACAAATCCAAATTAGCATTAGCATATAATTTGTTGCATATTTCGTTCACATCAATTAGCTTGCCTAAAAAATTGAGAAAAACTCATTATTTAAAATGCTCTTACAGAATAAAAGTATTATCAAGTTTATTTACCTTCAATATTACCACTAAGTTAAGGTCACAATATTTTTAGAATTGTCAATTTAATACTGATCACATAAGGCATGCCATGAACACTCAAATGATAGTGTCAACATCGAATTTCTAAACAAAAAAAAATAAAATAAAATTGAATGACTTGGACCCGTAACATAAAATCTACCATATGAAAGTGACGGCGGTAAAACAGTAGTATTTTTTATATATATAATATAATATATTCATGCTTTGTCTTATGCAAATTTGACTAAACTACTAATGAAGTTCTGAAACTTATAAGTTGCATTAAGCCATTTACTTCAATTCCTCAAATTTAGCCTCAATTCATTATTCAAGCTTTGTTTAGGTAAAGAGAAGCTTTCATGATGCTTAAATGAGTGTACGTAGGGATTCATAATGTGGTGGGATATATCCCCTTCACACCATCAATTAATATGGATGTATTCTCACATCATCACCTAATATTATGTATATTATTATATATTTTAATTATAAACAAAAAAAATCCCCATATAATAGTGAAAAGTTGTAGATGGTTATCTGTCACTCTCCAACGTATAAGCAAAACAGCAATTCCATTCCACCATCCCACCAAATTTTTGGTCTCCAACTAATGGCAATCAGCAAAAAATTTGCCGCAAGTGATCAGAGAATATTCATTTTGATGTGATATTTAGTGCAGAAATTTGGTGTTTTGGTGTAATGTGAGTTGAAAATGCTCTAATATGATCATGTGTTCAAACTTGAATCTCATTAAGAGCCCCCTTTTTTTAAATAAAGTTATTTCATGTTTTCATTATTTCAAATGTACATAATTGTCGAAACAAGTATACAATATTATTATAAAAATTTCCGAATATATACCCATGTTTTTGAAAGAGCATAATAACATAACAAGATTATAAGACTAAAATTTTGCCCTCAAAGTTTCTAACATATCATTTTTCTTTAATATGTATTGCTCTTATTGGGCTACATCAACTACAGAGTACTGAACCAGGCACAGTAGAACTAGAAGCCTTTCAATTCACACTTCTGTAAATCTACAACTAATCTCAGAATGAAATGTATACACAAATTCAAGTTCTTTTTTTTTTTTTTTTTTCAGTTTTATTCTGTAACTATAACTTCTGTCTTAAGAATAGGGGTATAAGACAAAAAGATGAGGGGGTATACACCTCAAAGTATTACAATGCAAAAACGGGTGCTCGTACCTCATACATCGCGAGGGATTCAGGGACATGCCAAGCAATTAGTTATCGACACAACTACATATACAACTTTGTGTATATATATATTTATATATATATACTCGTGCTTCAAACGCAGGCAACCTGCCTTCGCTTAATTGTTCCCTCCAGGTTTTCTGATACAAATGCAGTTAAGTTAGGGTCCTCGAATCCAAGCTCCGGGCCAGTTCTGCAGGAAAAGTGTGTATATATTGTTTCATTTAATCCATTTCGAGATGAAAATGTGCTGTATAGGAGTATAACATAGATGCATTCCTATAAACGCTTCTTACTTTGGATCCAAGACCAGTTTCTGGACTTCTTTAATGGCAGAACTTGCTGCATAGAGTGATATCTTTTCCACCTGCTTAAGTGACAGAAATGAAGAACAAGAAGGGCTTATTTTTCTAGTCGAGAAACTCGAGTGGCAAGGGAAGGGATGTCAGGATAAGACAAAGCCTGACCTCTAACATTTGAAGCTTGGTTTCATGGTCATTAGGAAGGCCACGGATTTCTTCGGCCATTCTCGCAGCCTCCCCTAAATTTTCTGGAGAGAGAAAATCAAGGCCCAACTGAACTGTTGACTGCATTGTTATAGAGGTCAAAAAGCAATTAGTTGTATTAGCCTAATATTTCCTTATATTTTTACATTGGAGATAAATTTGATGAAAAAAAAGGCCAGAAAATATTTTCTCTACTAAGCATATAGTCATATACAGTAAAAAAACAAATTGCAAAGTTAGTGCCAATGCCTCACCTGAAGATTCCTCACTTGGAAAGGGCAGCCAGCAGGAATAAAGATGGCTTCCCCTAAATTTTGCTCAAATGACCAAGGCTCTATTCCTAGAAAGATTCAAACCGCAGGAGCTTTCTGGTTAGGAAAAGTAGTAGAAAATATGTCCAACAAAAAATAGTCTTAAGAGAAACACCAATAGGTTCATGATATATTAATACCAAGTGCAAATTTAAGAATGCAACTTTAATGTGAAAGATAAGATGAGAATAAGTGAGCTCAGCTTCAACAAGAAGTGAATAACTTAGGAGCTGTGTGTCTCTACCTATGGAATTGTGCAACCAGTTCCCACTAACACAACGAGTATAAATAGGTATTACTTGGAGGAGGATAGGGATGAAGTGGAAGAAATGAGAGAAAGAAAAGGCACAAAAAAAACCAAAAACAAATTGATTATTTTATTTAATGAGTATGAGCAAGTTAAAGAATCACTGCCTCAAAAAATTTCAATACTTTTACAGTAGACAAAAACAGGGTTATGAAAAAATTTGGGCAGCTGGTATGGAGTCAATATATCTGCCATTTTATAACATCTCCATGCTAAAATCAAAATTTTGCATTATATTGTAAACTACAAGCATGCATGGCTCTTACCAAATTTGTCTTTTAGCTTTCCTTTATGGTGTCTGTTCAGATATATCTTCCCATCATAAAGAGGACTAGAAACCTGAGAGCAACAATGGAGACTTAGGCAAATGAAAATCAAACATAAAACCATAGCTTTGACAGAAATGACTCCAGTTCAAGTAGGAAAAAAAACCTACAGAATCATTTATTACGCTCTCAGGCTCTCCAAATTCTTTTCTGTGACATGTTAAATACTCAATGAGCTTTGGTATATCCTGTCGGCGAAAGACATCCCAAAGAGCTCCAGAATGTGCACGCTCAAATTTCTTTACATCTGTGTCACTTAAGTCTTCATCAATGGCATCATTTGTGTCGCTGCTAGAAGTTCTTGTCCCCTGGTCCACCAGTATGTCAGGAGCATCCAAATCCATATTAGCATCATTTTCATCCAGCCTATCCTCTTCAGCAGGTGATAATGCAGGCAATTCTCCATTCAAATTATTTTTTGGATCATCAGATGCTTCTTTTGCATTGTATTCAGCAGAAGCCTTTGGTATCTTCTCTGATTTAGTCCTCTGCCAGCCTTTCAGTTTGACTTCATTTGTATGTACCAATAAGAACACCTATTATAGAATGGAAGTACGGTAATCCAACTAGTTTACTATTTGAAAGCAGTATAATATTGTGCATTTACTCATGGAGACTTGAGGAAACAAGAACATAAGCAAACCCTTCAAATCAACTATGCACAAATATAATTAAAATGATCAGACAACTATTATTCAGATACTTTAGGTATGAAATCCTATATGCTACAGATGGTTAGTTGGCACTTGGCAGTCATAATTCATACAGTAAATACACATTTATTCTAAACTTCAATAATAACTTTTCATATCAAGTAACTTGACTTTTGTTAGACCAGGATTGTATGTTCATAGTATATGCCAACCCAACTGCAACTCAAAAATGTTATCTTGATTAGATGACTATGAGTTGACAAAAGAATTTTTAAAAATAATATTAAATTAAAGCTATGTCACTCATTGATACTTCATATAAGTTCTAGAGAATGAAAGTTATGAAACCGTGTGTATAAATAAAAAGTAAAACAGATGTAAGCCATACCTGAGACAAACTTTAGATTGGATAGAACTTCAAAGCATTATATCAACACAACTTTACCTTTGCATTCAATTATAATCACAAATTCATACAAGTTACAGAGAATAAGTTTACACACAATACAGAAGTTTAAGACAGAATCAGAAGAAAAAAATATTGGAAGTATTCTCTGTCTGAGTCAAAATTTAGATTAAATAGAACTTCAGAGCATGATAATACTGTGAGAATGTGAAATTACTTTCTTTTGCAATTAATATCACCAAGTTGAAACACAGAAGACCAAAGTATTTAAGCAAGCTATGGAATTGTGAAAATATGGCTAGACTGCCACTTGAGCCTCTGAAAGGATAAGCTTAACTCACCATATCACGCATGTTAACATGAAGGTTGTGCACTGCATCACCTTTGCCAAGCTCTTCATACAATCCATAAGACATAAAGATCTTAGGACCAACATCATTCTGAAGTGAATAATGAGGCAGCTTGGCAGCAACATTTAGAAGACCCCACTTGGAGTGAATGAACTCCAGTAAAGGAAGTTTACTAATTAATTCAGGTCTCTGGTACAACAAAAATTCTTCTGAAGCACTAGGAGAAGGCCAATCCTTCAATTTTAACATTTGTGGCAAACCATTTTTGCAAATTCTCCCCTCTGAGTATCCCCTGATGAACTCACCAAGATGAATATCAATCTGCAGAGACATTAAGCATAAGAGATTAGAGACAGTTTCAGCACCACTCAAAAGAATATAATGCTTGACCAGTAGTACAGTTCAATAGGAAAAAGGGCATAAGTACATGAATATATGATAGTCCCACTGAAAAGTTTTGAACAAAATGTGTGGATTTGAGGACCATGCAGGGTTTGTAGAAGTGTGCAAAACCTTACCTCTAGTTTTAGAGAAATTAACATAGCCTAAAGGTCAACAGGTTGGATATGGAAAATCAATGGATACTAATACTAACTCATAATAGATGGAATTTTGAAATCATTTACCAACCTCAGTCCAATTGTAACAGTCAATAGCCTTCACAGTTCTATCTTCATCTTTTGTTTTCTCGTCTGCTGTCTCACGCACTCCCCTCCATATAAACATGGGATCCCAAACTGATGTTGATGAGATATTTAAAACCTCCTTAACAATAACAGGCTTGCCTATGCTCCAGTGCTTCCTGAAGTTCTCAATCCCTTCAGTTTTAATATCATCAGAGTATGGATCGTACAAAAAATTATCATTGCCATTCTCTCTATGTGCAGCCCTGCATAGCCTGAGTTCAGAGTCAGGTTCCTCTACATAGCCAGTGTCACATAACTTACAGCCACCAACCATTTCTTCAACATTTTTTACCAGTTTTGCAACCCAGTTCATCTTGAAGATGCGCTTTAGAACTAAAGTCAAGGAGCCACAGCCCCCATACTTTCTCGGTGGGCACGGTATAGAGCCATTACTATTGGCTTTCCAATCAGAAATCCTTTTAAACAATTCTAATTGAACATTGGATAATTTCACTGGCTCTAAAGTCATTTCTCTACCATCAGTCTGGTCAGAAATCTGGTTCACGATATCTTCCTTGGTAGCAGCTTCTCTAATATCTTTGCAGCAGCTAAGGCACAAATCATATGAGCAATTTGAGCAGTGTCGATGATAATCAATAATTGGAATCCTGCAGAAGTTACTGGAAGAAAAAAAAATCTTTTTAACTATACTATTAGTATATGTGAAATAACCTTAACTGAGTAAAAGAAACTACCAGAGTACCAGCACAATACTATACTGTTACAGTTTACAGCAAGATACAAAAACCAGATAAATAATTCAAAATTTTACCAGCACATCTGCTCGTCAGAATTTAACTTCATCCTTGCAAGATCTATCCCATTTCCTGAATAAAGTATAGGATGCTAAGATAGTAAAATTTAAAAGCAAAGTTAGAATTGAAGTCTCTAAATGAAATATATAGGATAAGCATGCTACCTCTGAGCTTTCTTTCCAACTCCACCTCAGAGCATTGATTGTGATGGATGCGCTTAACAACAGGAAGAACTGCAGATAAAAGGGAATATAGGTATTGCAGCTTCTTTTGGGCAGGAATATCTCTTATCCTGGCCTATGCTCAAAATAATTAAATTATTTACATTAATGAACTCACAAACTGTGATAGGAACATTATAATAAGCTAAGCTCATAATGCATTAAAAATAGTCCTTGCAAGAAAATAAATAATTACCTTTATCAAAATATCTGCACGTAAACACACTTTGCAAGTACAACTACTACGACAAGCAGGACACATTCTCTGAATATCTTCCATTGGGACATCAGAATACCTGACAAACAAGCACTCCTGTTATCAAGACGGTAAAATGGTAAACTGTAAATGTATCTACCATTGAAATAATATCCCACCAAGTTGAGATGCATCTTTCACAGTATCCTCTTTTATCACATTTAAGGCACCAAATAACCCTGTGATCATTCTGCCGACATTGATGACAAGGCTGCCCACCAGTGTTATCAGAAGAATCAGAGCTTCCTTCAGAATTTTCCTAAGAAATTAAGAAAGAAAGTAAGAGGATATGTGCAGAAATCACCATAACTATAAAAATGTATTTGATTGACAAACTGTAAGAGGACAAAAGGCAGTCTGTAGTTCTAGAAATGTCAACAACAGCCAAACAAATTGCTTATGGGTAGAACCCCTTTGTTTGGGCACATAAAGCTGCAGGAAGGAGAGATGTTCCAGTCCTACCAAGCAGGGCACCAATGGTGTCAGTAAAACTTAATAATGCAGAAATAAAACTACTATTTCACCTAATTTAAGTAGTTCATATATCTTTTTGAATCAAAGCATCATTGGTTGAAAAGATCATGACTTTGCGAAAATTAAATCCTTTCAGCTTCTAGAATAAAACCATAGAAAAATGGTTCCATATCATTGATTCAAACTTACTGTCATAGGGCTAGAATCAAACATCTTCTGGGATCTGTTTTTGGAAGACTCCAGACAAGAAGGGGGAGGTGTCCTGTAAGATCTTAAGCTCTCTTCATACGGTGAGGCATCTCTTTGCAGATCATCACTCGACTTCAGAGTACCACGAACTGGATAAGCCCTGTTTGAAGTTGTTTCAGGAAAATAACCAACTGGACTTTTAGATATCTTTTCCTTATTCTTCTTCTTCCCAGAGACTGAACCAGAAAAATCCCCCATACTCTGGTTATTAAGTGGTAAATCCATGTCATCACTTTTACTCTCCAAGTATATCTCACTTTCACCTATAGGTTTTCGCTTTGCTTTTTTCATACTGGCTCTCATTGCAGAATTTGCAGCTCTCTTCTTAGCTTGTATGTAGTGCTTTTCGCACACGGTTTTATCGGGCATGGACATAGCAGTGCATCTCCATTGTTTCCCATCCGACCTCTTACACCGCAAATCATCAGGAATCCCAATATTATCCTCCCCTACCCCAGAGGTCGATTTTGGATGCTCCATTGTGATGTTCCACTGTAAGACTTACTGATAACGTAGCATTCAAAACCTTACAATGGCCAACCTAAACACAGGAAAGGGAGTCATACAGAAAAAGTATCAAGTGTCAAGACGGAATCGCTAGTTAAGAAATACTCTGTACCTAAGATCCTATGAGAGTTCAAACAGATCCTATGGAAGAACAAAAGAATATCAGCAATGGCCAGGGTTTAGTTGTGAAAAGAAATCTAAATAAGTGAACCAGGCCAAATGTATAAATAAGATTATCATTTAAACACTGCAAATCACATAGCAGGTATATGAATGCATTTCTCTAATAATTAATTAAGTACACAAAAGGAAAAGAAAATTACATTGCTTATTTCTTGTTATCCTCCTTTCTGTAACTCCGTGTCAAAAATGTTGTGAAGTTGACAGATTTTCTACATAAAAAAAATAAAAAAATAAAATAAAATAAGCATTAGATTAGACCCTTAAACTTACAAATGTAAATATGTTAAAAAATCATTTAATTTTCAGAAAATCATTGTTATGTGGCAGAAGACCAAAAATGTCTTCTTTTTTTAAAAAAAAAATTAAAAAATAAAAAATAAAATTAGGCACATGAGATTAGGAGTGCATGAGATTGGAGGCAAACACCAGGACATTACAGAGTACAAAATAAGAAACACTACACCATAAGTACATAATTTGGGGCAAGCTGAAAGCTTTACTCCACTTGTGCGTTGCAACCCAAGAACACAAATTATCACTAAACACATAGATAACAACTTTAGAGCTCAGTTTCAGCTGTTGCGATTTGAAACTTAATAACAAATAAATAAATAATTAAATAAAATACAAAGCTGCCTATTCAGGGGACAAATCAACACAGTTATAGAATCACAAGCTCAGAAAAAGGACGGAGAGCTCACACAAACTACGAATTGAACAAATTAGGGTAAGAAAGTAGAAGACAAAGCGTGAGTTCCAATTGAGCTAACAATGAAGAACTGTATCTACTAGTGTGTGTGTGTGTGTGTACATGCGTGTATGCATATGTTCGTGAATGTATATAGAGATAGAGAGAGAAAGCGAGAGGGAGCAAACCTGCGGTATCGACTGGAAGGAATGGGAGAAGTTTTGGTGTGTTGGATGGGGAGAAAGGAGAAAGAAGATACGCAGGAGAAAGATGAAACGACGACGTCGAGGCACCATTCCAACGCGCTGTGAGTCTGAGAAAAAGGGAAATTTTCGCAGAGAACCATACAGTTAACTCCAATAATAGGGCTGGATTTTTATTACTTTTAGGAATGGACGGTATTGGTCTAATAACTCATAAATATGCGTAATTAATTATTTAAATTTGAATTATTGTTTTCATTTTCATTATCATGTTTTAGGAACAACTCATGAGGCCATTAATGTATTTTATGTTTTCATTCTCATTAAATTGTACTTTCCTTTCTTATATTATTGCCACAAAAAGATGAAATTTGATCGCTCCTATAACCCCCGCACCTTAGCTTGATAAAATGGTGTAGGGGTAAATCACGGTGACTCAATAGTTCATTAGATGGAGATCAATATTTGGTGTCCATAAGGATACATGAATTTCTCAGTCAATGGGCAAGTTGTAACGTTAGATTGCCTGAAGCGAGACACACATGAGTCTATGTGAACTTCAATAAGGCATTGACTAGCCAAAATAGAAAAGGACTAAAGATAACAGTAATCCCTTATCCCGACCACAACCGATTTGCTAGAGAACTTCATGACAATCATGACCTTTGTATAGGATTAATGTAAATCATCCCATCGAATGATTAGGACTTGATGGAGCAAGTGACATTCCTATACTTGCTGTTGAGTCCAACGATGACATGTGAAAGACATGTTGAGATACCGGCATGCGTCCCCTGAAAACATCATATATAAATTTTATTAATTGCGCCATGAATTTTGTGAGGTGAGGTGGGGTGGGGTGAGAGGGATCATACACCTCTTAAAATCTTGGATCCTTGAAAATTGAAAAAGATTTTAAGTAGACACACGATTGTTATGTCATGGACCCGGGTCCATGTTCACAATTTAAAAACTTTATGCTTACAATTTAAAAGTTTGTATATTGAGATATAAAATTGTGTGTATAGAGTTCTAAAATTGTAAACATAAAGTTCTAAAATTATGAGAATAGAGTTCTAAATTTGTAAACATAAACCCGATTGGGCCACAACATAATTTGCCCACCAACTATTGAACTCAACCCCCAACCACACATACACTTTTGCCACATTGTTCCATTGTTTGTGGCCTTGTGTGCTATGCCCAAAGTGAAGTACAAAAAGGCCCAACAAATCTAAGCCAATTACCCAACTATAGCAGCCCATAGAGCCAGTTAGGTTATTTCAAGGTTCAAACATTGTTCAAGCCCATGTATTGTCACCATCTTGTGAAAAGGCATTAAAGCAGGGCATACACACACATATCAGGCAGTTCATGTGAGAACTAGTATTTATGTGAGAATGTATAGACTAAATGTGAAAATTAAGAAAAAGTAATGATTTTTTTTGTAATTATGACAGCGCATTTGGAACACTTTATAATGTATTCATGGATAATTGATCATATGCTCAGAATCTATAATAGTGAGTTCGCATAGTCGCATGTGTATACTATTAGAGTATTAGTGTATTAGTTATCTGTATATGCACTATCAACTGATTCCAAATACTTTATCATAATTACATAAATGCCACCACTATTTTCTTATATTTTCAATAATTTTCAATTCTAATCGATTCAAAGCGAATACCTTACCTACCTCGATAGATAAATTTAAAAATGTTACATATTTTAAATGTTCAAATAGTATCATAACTAGTGGTGTTTGAATTCAAATAATATTAAATAGCCGAGTATCCAATCCATTGTACTCCGTAATCATTTATACCTTCTGTTGCTTCCTCTATTGTAGTGGCCTGGGCTCATTCAATTGCAAATGACAATGGTGAATCCATATATGGATGGGAAAAAAGTCATTGATGTGCATGCATTAATTTCTAGTAGTTGCCATAATTAGGGCATGGGGGACCATCCTATATGTGTACAATTATACTATGCCATTATTATATTAGCCCGATCGCCACTGCAATCGAGATTATATTTATATCAATTCTCACATGCATGCATATGTACGTGCATGCTTCTCTAATATAACTATATATGCATGTGATGTACCCATAATTTTGTTGATCAATAGAGAATATAATATAACAGGAAAAAAATTACCGTATCAATTGATAATTTGATTCGATATTTTCATATATTTTACATTTAAACATTAATTAAGGTCAGAAACATAGTTAGCTTATCAGTTAATTTGATTTGTTTGATCACTACTATTAGCTGTTTAACTTGGTTAAACAACCTATATGAATGTTTGATTAATTAGTTTTTTGTAATAGCTTATTGCTTCAAAATGCTAAGATTCAAAAAGCTTCTCAAAGCATCTTTTGTTATTTTGCATGTAATCAGCTATCAACTAATTTACCAAATATATTTCTATAATTAGCTAATACTATCAACTAATCAAACTCACTGATCCAATCAACTAGCATCCGTTTACCAAACACCCCAATGATCTAAAAAGTGTTTAGAATTGTAGTAGGTATAACCGTATAATGGACACGTTGTGATAACAATAATCATATTACACTTGGTACATATTATAAAAAATTTTAATATTTAAATTTTATTATATTCATTACAATTGACACTAGTACTAATTAACACTTCACACTAATTAAGTATAAGAATAAGGATATGAATGAAGCCTCCTAAACAATCTAAGGGGCAGAGTAATCATTAACAAAAATTAATCACGAAAACATAAAGCCCTATTCAGTACACTAGTCGGAATATTTTTGTTATTATACTTAATAATTACGGAGTAGATCTTAATACCTAATCATACCGTAATTATGAAGGATGTTCTAGGGTGGATCAAGGGTCGTGGCTTCGTCGATGTTTGGAATTTGGATGGAAACGAATTGCCTTGTTTTTATGTCGTAAATTTTTTTTGTTTAAAAGGAATTAAAAGTACAATATTTTTAGAATAATGTACAACATCGTAACTCGTAAGTACACACAATTGATGGACATTTACCTACATTTTTTGAAAACCAAACAAAGAAACTATATTAATTAATCGAAAGCAACTGCTGAATACAATCCGGGTAAGAAGTAAACCAAGAACAAGGACCAGACTGAGAAGCCGTAGCTCTAGCTAACACATGAGCATACGTATTCGCTGATCTAGGGACAAAATGAAACGACACAGCAACAAAATGACGTTTCAAACCAATACAATCATTGATGACACAACCAACATAGGAAAGTGTTGGGGAAGAGCTCTTTAACAAGTTACACACCAGCTGACAATCTGAGAAGATAGCCACCTTTTCCCATCCACAACCCTTCGCCCAAGAGAGAGCCTCCTTAACAGCCATAGCTTCCGCTAGAATAGGATCATGAAGACACCTGACTTGATCGTTACGTGCCGCCAAAAACCTCCCATCACCCCCATGCACTACAGCTGAAACAAATCCCTCCTCTTTGTCCTGGAAGATCGCTGCATCGACATTAATTCTAACCACATCTACAGGTGGCGTGTGAACATGAGCATGACTAGGTGGTGAAGGAGTAGAAGTAATAGGTGTTACCTGCAAAGTATACCACTCCTCAATTAACAGTTCCATTCGTCTCACCACCTCCCCATGCAACCAGGCCTTATTGCTCCATAACAGCTCATTGCGAGAGTTCCACACGGTCCAGCACAAAGCCACAACACTCCTAATCAGCACCTCGTCCTTCCCTTTGACAAGCTTTGAGAGCCATGCAGCAAAATTATCTGAATCAAGAAAAGGAGGGAGACTTTGAAAAGTATCCCACAGCCTGGACGTAAAAACACACTGTTTAAAAAGGTGCAAAGCAGATTCTGGATGAGAGTTACACAATGGACATGATATATCAATATTAACTCCCCTACCAGCCAGATTCGTACGCAACGGTAAAATATCTCGAGCACATCTCCACACGAAGTTTAGGATTTTTGGAGGCAGCTTCAAATTCCATAACAACTTCCATGCATTGAAACTGTTAGACTCACTGGCAGCACCCTCCACCATCAACTTATAACCCTGCTTAACCGTATACATCCCTTTAATATGGCCTCTCCAACACCACTGATCAGCAAAAGAAGTAGACATAGGCAGCCTCGTAATCAACTGAACATCCCGATCACAAAATAGCTCTCTAACAAGCGGAATATCCCAATCTGAAGTCACTGGATCAATGAGTGCCGACACCGTAGCTGAGCCGTGATGCACTGAACGAGGTGAAGTAATAAATAGGGAGTCCTTATCCGGTAGCCAAGGATCATCCCATATTCGGGTAGTACAACCGTCGCCAATCCTCCGAAAACAACCTCTCCTCAGGAGGTCCTGAGCAGCCAGGATAGACCTCCATACAAAACTCGGATTTGCACCAAGGTTAGCTTGCAAAAAAGAACAGTCAGGAAAATACCTGGCCTTGTAGAGCCTTGCGGCTAAAGAGTTTGGTTGAGTTAGAAATCTCCAACCTTGCTTGGCCAAGAGGGCTACATTAAACTCATGGAGCCGCTTAAAACCAATGCCACCACAAAACTTTGGCACACACATTCTAGCCCAAGAAAGCCAGTGCACACCCCCACCATTGGACTTCGCCTCCCACCAAAACTTGTTCATAATTCTTTCCAGAGCCAAACAAAGGGTAGTAGGAAGATAATAGATACTCATAGCATAAGTGGGCAATGCTTGGGCGACCGTTTTGAGCAAAATTTCCTTTCCTGCTCTAGAAAGGATCTTCTGGTTCCAACCCCCCACTCGCTGTTTAAGTTTAGTCTCGATAAAACCAAAGACCTCCTTTTTATTCCTTCCTATACCAAGGGGCAGCCCCAAGTACTTCCCAAAAGAGTCTGTACATGAGACACCTAGCACAGCCACAACCGCATTAGCTTCATGGGTCACTACATTCCTACTAAACACCAAACAAGATTTTCCAAAATTTACTGACTGACCGGATAGCTCTTCATACTTAAACAGACAATCTCGAATGGCCTGTGCCTCATTCACATTGGCTTTAAAGAAAACCAAACTATCGTCGGCAAAGAAGAGGTGAGACACACCTGGAGCCCCCCTCGCAACTGAACAAGCCGAGAGAGTCTTATTCTGAACACAACGAGCAAGGAGAAAAGAGAGACCCTCCGCGCAAAGAATAAAAAGATATGGGGAAAGGGGATCCCCTTGCCTTAAACCCCTCGATGGGATGATCTCCTCAGAAGTATCTCCATTGACTACAACCCTGTACCGCACTGTAGAGACACACATCATAATCAATTTAATCCAACCACTCGCAAACCCCAACAGAGTCATTATTTTTTCCAGGTAGCCCCACTCCATTCTGTCATAAGCTTTCGCCATGTCAAGTTTCAAAGCCCCCCATCCACATTTACCTCTCTGTTTACGCTTCAAGAAGTGAAGAACTTCGGACGCAACCAAGACATTGTCAGTAAAAGGTATGGTGCACATTATCAACCTATAAAATGTGACTTTTATTTTGGTTTAACGAGGTAAACCACACTCCTAACTGGGTGAGTAGTGAGTAAAACCCCAAAGGACCACAAGGAGGTAAACCAGCCTAAGTTACCCATAGCTGACCGGCTCAAACCTAAGGACTTGAGGTTCAAACCCACGACCTCTCGATTGCAGGTGTAACTCTCTTACTACTTGGGCTGCCCTTGTCGTCAATCTCTCTTATATGATCAATTCAATCTGTAATCATTACGAATTTTAAGCGTGGAGACTTTATTAAAGACAAATATGTGCACAGATATTGCACATGCCTGAGTATGGACAAAAGTAACCAGTCACCTGACACATGACCAAACATCTAGTTAAGGATAATATGGTTATAAAATGCCAATTAAATATGGAACCCCAAAAGACCCTAACTTTAGACAACTCCCATTGACTTTGCACATTAAACACATATTATTGGGAAATGCATGCTATGCAAAAACGCTTAGTTGTTAACTGTTAACTATAACTCTACGCGTGGAGACTCTATTGGTTATAGACATCTGCACATAAGACCACTGACATATATGGTACATGATCGAGCATGAACATAGAGAGCCAGTTACCTGACACTTGACTAAAAATGAACGCACATGACCCCAATTATAAAAACAGAACATAAACACATGTCCAAGTAAAAAAGTTATAATCCTCATCATTTCCAACCCATACATAAAGTTTAGTTACTAATATATTGATTAATCATAACACGAATTATTACATTTTTATTTGTTACATGAAATAAAGTGTTATGATTAAAACAAAAACATAAAATTTAGTGTGGCATCTCAGGTTATAATTAATTTATTTTCTCAATAAAGTTTGATCATGACGTGGCATGCTGAGAGGAATGTAATGCTGGCTTGGATCTCCCCATCACACAATAAATATTACTCCTCACTTCACACTCCAATGGAACCAACGCCACATCTCGTATTTCCCTCCTCCATCTCTCCGCCGCCACCTTCACTTCCCATCTGAAAGCACTCTCCGCAGTCAGTACACAAATGGGTAACTGTTGCGTTAGCTCCGCCACCAAAGAACCGCCGCAGAATTCTGAACGGAAAACTCTGCCACCCCACCACCCGTTGCCGGAAGAGGAGACGGTCAAAGAAGTCCTCTCCGAAACCCCCACCGTTCGCAAGAACCCACCGCCGGTTCCGGCGAATGGGTCCCACCCGCCGAAGAATTCGCCGCCGCCGGCGGTGAAGCGCACCGAAAACGGCCGGAAACCTCCCGCCGGCGGGATGGTTTTCCGGTCCGATGGGCTCTCCGGCGAGATTTTCTCCCCCGAGATCTGCAAGAGAGATCACGGAGATGACGTCATAGAGGCCCGCCGGAGGTCCCCGCCGGCGAGGGTCCAAAAACGGTCCGTTCCCGAAAAAAACGGCGTCGGCCGGTCGCCGTCGAGGAGATTTGAGCCGTCCCCCGGCCGCGCAAGATCAAGCCCCGGGAGGGATCCCGGCCAGGGCTCCCCGGGTAATGTGTCAAGGATGGACAACGGCGAGATCTCCGGCGGCCTGAGATCGAGGTCACCGATAATGCATGCCGATAACGGAAATGCAAGAATCGGGTCATGTCGGAGTCCGTCGGCGAGGAAAACGGGAAGATCGCTTGAGCGGGTCAGATCCGAATTGGGCGACAAGAGCCGGAGGTTAGAAGAAAGTTATTCTAACAGAGACAGTAGAGAAAAGTGGCCCCCAACATATTCTAACGAGTCCCTGGAAAATCCACTTGTATCCCTGGAATGTTTCATTTTTCTTTAGGAACTTCTTGGTTAAATCGTAATAGCGTGGATGATCAGGGGCAATTGTGGTAGGTGGTGCTTTTTTTTTTTGTTTGTTTATTTTTAATGTTCCCGGTTTTGTCTTGTTTTTTTTTTTTTTTCATGTCCTATGTAATTAATTAAATTAAATAAGAAGTGAAGTCATTTTGGAGGTGAAAATAGTGAATTTTACAAAGTGAGAAATTTGTAAATAATAATAATAATAATAATAATAATAATAATAATAAGTCATGTTAGACACTTCTATCTCATTAATCACAAAATGATGTTTGTTATTACAATAGAATTAATCAATTCACGAATAGATAACATAAAATAGTTTTTCCTAAGAGCATCCCTAATAGGTGGATTTTGCATTGAAAGGTTTTTACACGTCTGAATGCATATGTAAAGGAGAGAGAATGTATTGGGTTCTTGCAGGAGATATTGGTTTTTGTTTTCTCAATGTGCCAAAAAAAAAAAGTGGCCCCATGTGCGTATGCACAAGGCTCGGCGTGTAAAACAACATTTTTTATTTGTTATTTCACTTGTCAGACATTTTTTTTCTCTTTTTTTTTTCTTTCTCATATTCCCCTCTCTCATCTCTCCTCTCTCCTATGTGGCAAGCTAAAAACTCACAAAAATCTTAACAAATGAGGTTGCTCTTATGCCACTCCATGTAATAATTTTAGTAGGGAAGAATATATATAGTAATTGGAATAAATTTCTGTAAAAGTAGTATTTCGATCTACTTAGTAATAAACTAGAATTGGAAACATTATTGAAATTATATGTTGATGAATCCGAGCATAATCACATTTGAAAATTAAAAAAAAAAACAAAAACAATTTGTAAAATAAACAATAATATGTTGATAAATCAATTCCCCATTTGATCAACAAGCAAATTTGGGATGATGTAGGGATATGTTCAACACGTTTTTAGATCAAAATAAAGTTGATGACTTTTCGATGAGTGTCTCCACCTAATATTCACGAGGGTACGTTGCAGGTGATGGCTTATCCTCCTTAACTTCAAGGGCAAAACAATTTATGTTGGATTAAATTTTTGGTGTCTCTTGAACCTAAGAAAGCTCATGTTGTGCAAATGAATTTTTTTTTTTTTTTGTTGATCGGTATCCCTCCTCATATTTGATTAAAAAAAAGTACGGAGTAATAAGTAAAAAAAAAAAAAAAGATCAAACGGAAAAAACATATTGGAAAACAAGGTAGCAACAATGACGATGCCATTTCAAGCAATGGTTGTTCACAATAGTGAAGAGGTAGCAATGTAGCAAGGCCAATGGTATAACATTTTTTTTTACGTAATCATGTCACCCCAAAAAAAAAAACTCAAAAAAATAAATAAAAATAAAAAGCCCTTAATGTGTCTAGCTATCTATGGTAAGGTTCATTTGAACCAGAATTCATGTTTTCAATTGTTGGCCGTCACACAATTCACATTTTCAACTATTTATAGTTTGACAAGAAATAAATTAGATAGATGAAATGTATGCAAAGAGAAAAAGGATTGACATAATGATTTTTTCATACAAGAAGGGATTTAAACTCTCGATTTCTCTTAAGGAATGAGAGTTTTACATAACCAATCACGACAATCAAGGTGATTATTGTGTTTATCTATTAATACAAGTAAAATGTAGCCAAATTGAATTGAGTATTATTGGGTTAGTATACCATATCCATTATTGAAGGCAAATTGCAACATTTTGGTGGCCTACGTGTGGTTGTGGCATTCCATCATTAACAATACATAAGTTGAATAGAAACATAACTAACTTTATAGTTTAATGTTATATATTCATCATACGAGATAAAATGTTCACGAATTAAAGATAAATGGTCAAAAGTAAAAGAATTATTTGAAAAAATAAACAATAGCTTCGCCAGACTACATCACCATGGACCTCATAAACTCGTCCATATGCTCATGAGGAAGTAAATCGAGTCAATATAATTTCGAGATTTAACGTCAAACTGTATATACACTTATGCGCATGAGTAGACCAATAATACAAACTCAAACATTTAATATTCGTGACAAAAATTGAACCCCACAATACTGATGGAAGCAAGTCTCAAGTCTTAAGTGTCTTCTTTTAGTAAGTTGAACTTTAAGTTCAAATCCGTCAAACTCATTAACAATATCTATAAAAACTTGTAATTTGTCAATCAAACTCAACCATAGCTGTTTTCGTAGCTCAAATTCATATTAATCTATGTCTAATTCAAACTATATCATACTTCGACACCCGCACGCCCTAACTAAAAGCATGTTTATTTATTGCCACCATTAATCAAGATACACCATGTGGCAGTGACCCAAGGTCTTTACCACATTGTTGGCAACCCCTTGGATTAAGTGTGGGTGGGAGTTTAGATAATTGCATAGGACAAGTGAAAATGAATGTAGGCATTGCATGTAATGTCCCAAGTGTACGTAAGTGACAACGATAATACGTACGATCCCTCCGAATTGTCGATTCATCAATTATTGTTGCAAAAAGTGGGAGTTGATCATAGGCAGTGCTGCGCAGAACAGTTCATGGATTTATAACATCTTTAATTAATTACTGTTTTTGGATTGGTCTGTCGTTTGCTTTCTTGAATGGTGATTGTTACCACTTTACAGAGCTGTAGCGCAGAGGGGATGTGGGAAAAAAGTGGCTTAGAGATCCTGGTTACATCACTTGTGGATGCCCACCTTGTACAGAGGGGAAGAATAATGGGATTTTTTTTTTAAATTTTTTGCCCATAAAAGGGTTGAGGGTTGAAACATTACGAGTTCATGTATTGTCAACACTCTTTTGATTGAGCTAGTGCGGTTTACTTCTACTGTATAGTTTGCAAGCTATTATGCAATAGTGGGGTTTATCCCGTGCAAATCATCGAGTAGGGGCTGCAGGTTTAGACTAACAGCCCTCTATGTGTTTATTTGTGATTTGTTAATTTCTCTTTAGTGCAATTTTTGTTTATGTCTTTTTTAAACCCCTCATTTTTAAATTCTTTTTTAAACCCCTCATTTTTAAATTCTTTTTTAAGGAATAATATAAGCATTTAACATTTTCTATTCACGGTAAACGTTTATATTAAAGCAAGCTAGATTTCAAAAATACTATATTTCTGTTACATGTCAATATGTCATGATGTCTGTCTAGAATCATGCAACGACTTTCTAGGGGTTTTAGCTTTAAGATTTAAGAGTGGTGAACTACACAACAATGGCTACAAAGCTCCCTTTCTCCATCATATTGTATTGGTTCAAAACTCTTCCATTTACCTTCTGACGTGTCAAAAGAATGGACCATTGATATTGTCTTTGATGGCTCATTGGTCGTTCGATAGCCCACCAAGAAGTAGAGATGGGACCCCAATGGGGCCATTGTCAAATATAATCGTTCAATCGGCTGTCCGATTTCCTCGCATGGAAAAAATCGCTTTTGTGATCCTTCAACCATGTACCAAATGTTAAGTTGCCCATCATAGGCTTCAATGTGACCCTTCCATGCAGTAAGACAATCCCCAGAGCTAAACAACCTACCATCCACGTCAACAATTTGATTAGGTGGCACGTCCAATTGCCACATCCCTGCCACAAGACCCCACTGATCGCTTGCCACATCATACACTTCGGCTGAGCAACGCTCCACGTACTGCATTCCCCCTTCCACGAACCCACCCACCACATAGATTTTCCCTTGCCACGTCACACCCACACACTTGTATCTTTTCCTAGTCATATCTTGCAGTGGGACCCATCGATCCAAGACGGGATCGTACCCCTCGGCAGATGAGATGGCCCTAGCACTGCCCAGCGTGGACTGCCCTCCTGCCACGTAGATCTTGTTGTCCCAAATGGTGCAAGCAAAATTATAGCGTGGTACATTTAGCGGTGCACAATTAGACCATTGCCTACTAATGGTATTGTAGTTGTATACTGAAGAAAGTATTTTCACATCAACATCATAAAACTCTTCAGAACCATCCACGTTTTCAGTTCTATCTTTCGAGCAGAGCCGACCGCCGATTATGTAAATCGAGTCTCCGATGGAAACCATGGCAAAATCCTTCAACACATGATTCTCGATTAGGTCGGGGATCCGGCTAACAAAACTCAACGTGTTTTCAGAAGGATTATAACACGCTATCCAATTAGAGACATCATTACTTGCCGGATCATTCGAGCAAAACGACGCAAATATGCACCGCTTTGACATGGAATTTTCCGGCGACCTTGACGGCGGTGGGAAAAAGGGACGGCAGCCCACAGGGGCTGCCGGTGAGTGGAGGAGCTGCATGTATGATGAGTGGCTATTTGGTTTGTGAATTGTGACTTGTGAGCTCCTAAATATAAAAAGAGATGAGAATTAGGCAAGCGGAGACTTCAACGAGATGCTATTTGTTAATATCGTCATAGGAGTTGCTAACATGGATCAAGACAATACACATGAGGTTTAGGACACATCGAAATACTTTTATACTATAAATCCAGACGGCTTTGTATTGAATGATGGTTTATTCAAAGTATCCTAGTTATCTTTGATTCACATAGAAAGACCGAAAGTCCGTAGTTGCACCCGAATGTGTGCTTTGAGTGAAACCCACCTTATATCGGCAAATTAAACCATGAATCAGGGTGTAGTTTGCATTGTAGATCGTAATCCAAATATAATCTTTAGATTCTGTATCTGTAGTTGACACATTTTATACCTGCAGTTGAAAATTTTTATACTTGTAGCTATCATATCATTCGTAGCAATTATTAAGTTATTTGTTTACATGTACAAAAACTATTAGTTGTAGATACAGAATGTGTTAACTCAAGGTATAAAAATTTTTCAAGGTTCACATGGTATAACAATTGCCTTATTACTGTAGCTGATAAAAGATCAACCTAGCTAGATTGCCTATAAATGACCGGTTCAAACTGAGAAAGCCAATAGATAGCTCCCACGGGACAAACTTAGGAGTAACGAAAGTTATTTAAGTTTCCTAGTTATATGCATATTCTTCCTGAACTGGACAAAAAGAACTAACACCACAAAAATAGAAGCGCCTATAATAAGAAATTAAATTTGTTATTCTGCATTTCAAAGTTCAAACAGCAGGATCTTCAAGTACAGCAGTAGATACATCGTTTATACGAGGGTACGCAACTTTCTCACCGAGCTGGTTTTGCGTCCAGGTCAACAGCTTCAATAGGACAGGAAGCTTTGGATCTGTGGGTCAATTTAAGTGAAATGGTTTTAGCTGCTGACAAAGTTTAATGATTGAGGTTTTCTATAGCTGCAGATGCAATTCTCTGTTCCCTTCACAGTTTTAGTCTGTTCAAATCTTATTCTTGCTAGACTAGAAATCATGAACTAACTTCATTTGAGAATGGGTTCTAAGTTTTTACCCTAATGCCACATGCAATCAAGACTTACCACTCAGAAAGCATGATCAATTACCACTCAGTATTCTGTTTATGAAATTTCCCAGAATAATGCAAGTCTTAAATGGTCAAAAGAGTGAAAGACCAACCTTTTTCATGGCTTTGGCTAGTGAGAATTGCAGCATTAATCTCACTTGCAGTCTTTAGACGCTGTGATACATCTAAAAGCTCTCCAACAGGACTGCTGGCAACATCTTCAAATGCAAGCAATGCAACTGTCTTCTCCAACTCCTCCAAAAACCCTAGCTGCAGAGAAGTGATTTTTATTATATTAACAGTGAAGTGCGTGATCAAAGACATGTACTAAGCTTCTAGTGAGCACTAAGTATAGGCACTGGCATCTGAAGCATGCATAGTTTGTGCAGTAGTAACACCAAGGGATAATAGATGAAATCTAGCCAATTAAACCAAGTGAGTAGCATCAGCTTCCTAAATGATAAGTATGTTGAACTTTTATTTTGGGCAAGATGATAATCATGCCAGAATTAGAAAAATAAAAATAAAAAAATGTGCAAGAGTTGATAATTACATTTTCCTCTCCCCTTGGAGCAAGCTCCTCCTGAGCAAACTCCAAAGCCTCTTCTACCTTCCTGTTCCTGATAAGTTCTATCAGCCTTTGCTGTTGGAGATGAAAAAAGAGCTGGGGATTTGTATCCAGTATCTGCATCCAATAATTTAAAGTTTATTTTATATACATATGCAAATATTGATTGTACCAAGATTACCCTTCACCCTTGACCACAAAAATGTATGAAATGGGTGTGCTCTCCACATATGGCTCTTCCGTTAACTGGCCAAGGTGAGGCATCCCCAACCCACCCCCCACCCCAAAAAAAAAAGTACACCATTGCTTCCCTCAGAGAGACAGTATTACGGTAATATAACAATCGGCTAATACATGATACACCATATAGAGTTAATAGTTATTGTAACAGAACCCACAATGACTGTTAATCAAATCATTGGCCATTATTACCAGAACTCCATGTGCAATTTGGTGTATTGAGTAATTGTCAATAATAAAACACTCAGATAAGGTTCGTGGAGGTTAACAACGACTTGCTTGTTTGTCTTCCATTTTAAGAGAAGCAAAAGCTACCTCTAGTAGACTCAAAGTGTAATTATTAACTATGCATCTTCACACGTAATTTAAGTTCTTGTAACTAAATAGAAAAAGGTCAACTGATAGAAAGGATGCAAAGTGCATGGAAAGGCACAAATGAATTAAGAAATAGGATGTTACATGCTTCTCCCAATCAAAGATATATGTCTAATAAGTTTCAACAAAAATAAACCTTGAAAGTTTACAAATAGCTTTTAGGGTCTCTAAACTCAATGTAATCTGTATCATTAGTGTCTCCGTCAGGGACCCCAAAAAGGCCAAAAGGCATTTTTAACGTTTCAGCATTTATGAAAAAAATTAGTAAGTTCAGGAGAGGCTCTGATATTAAAGCTGGTAAAAAAAAAAAAGGAAAGAAGAAGAAGAAGGAACAAATTAAGGTAGACATACCTCAGGATTTAAATCATTAACCTTTTCAATTGCATCTTCAACATTACCACGTTGTACTGCCTCTTTAATTGCCATCCGATCAGTAATGGTCGCAAGATCTATGTCAGCTACTTATTATAAGGAAAGGCAAATTCTCAAATATGCCATGGGATTAATATGAAATTGACAAATAGAAACATGTAAAAATTATACAAGGATACGTGCTGTCCCAGATTCTGTTCTGAACTTCTCTGCTGCTTCCACATAACCCTCAGTCACTAGGAAGTTCATTACTAACTTATTCATATCTTCTTTTCTAATATTAACATCTTTCAGCCTTTTTTCCCAATCATCTCTTGTGATTACTTTCTTTGACATTGCCTGCACAAGGGATGAAAACATATGCTGAGTACATTCAGAGACAAATGCAAAGCCATAGTAATGGAAAAACACACATATGCGTGCAATGCTGCAATACTTCAAGCGGAAAAATACAACTAGAAGTCTAAATCACCATAATGTGCAACTTACGTTAAGAAGTAGCATTATAAATAAAAATGCATTGTTATTCGATATCACTGAAACATTACGGCCTGAATAAAACAACAAATACTCTGTAGAATACGAGTGGAACTAAAGCAAGTGACTTGAAAGTAGAAACAGAACACTAGAACAAAAGTCACCAGACCTCATAAGATTGGCTGCATAGAACATGCAGCCAAGTCACACTGTAAAGCTACATAACTATCCATCCCAACTCCAAAGCTTCTAAAGCCTACTAAATTTCACAACAATGATATAAATATCAAAATCACAACAATAGATAAAAAATTAAAAATAAATAAATAAATAAATAAAAAAGGACCTTTATGAAGATTTAACATCTCTAGTTAAACCCTTGATTCCTTGAAGGTTCAAATTGTATACAAGCTAGTATTTCGACACAAACTAAAGCACTGTCCATATCACTAGAAGCATACCTACATAAATCCCAGTAAGTTTCAATGTTACACTACAAACCCAGTGTTCTCTATACAGTGGAATAGCAGTGTAGAATCATATGCTGCAATAAATGTGGTGGAAAACTCAACCAAATTAGTCAGCCTGTTTGTTTAGTAACCACAAGGATTTAAGTTCGACTCCCAATGGGAGTGGCCAACTTGATTTGAGCGATCAGCTATAAACAACCTAAGCTAGTTTATAAACAACCTAAGCTAGTTTATTCTCCTTTGTCGGTTAGAGTCACAAGGTCCTGTCATCCAAAAAAAAGTGGTGGAAAACTATGGATTTGAACACTAACATGCCCTATTCAAAAGCATAACTAAAAATGAGCAAAAGAAAATCTATAACTCCATTGTTATTCTTTCCTCCATCTTCCACAATTCAGTCCTCTCCCCATTAAAATCAACATAAATTACTATCCAATTGTAAATTACTTTAACTCCAGGCGACTACATCTGATTAGGAACGCATATTTAAATTAAACTACACAGTGAACACAACTAAACCAGTCGAAAATTGGAAGGAAACAAGGCCGAAAGAAGGTACTTTGTTTCTTTACCATGGCTTCAATTTCAGCTAATTGACGTAAAACAATCCAGAATAACGACATCAGCTTTCAACACTGACCCATGTAAACCCCACGCCTCCCTCCGCCGTTCTCCAATCGAGCAAGGAGATACGAAATCTCGGGGTGGAAACTTTTGGTCTGCTCGCGCCACTGGTAAATTGGAAAAGCTGTGATCGTCATTTAGCTGGACTCTCTCTTCATTAAATTGTGAGAAATTTTCAATTTTGATTTCGGATTGTAATCCGATTTTTTTTAAATGAAATAAAAATTACATTTTCAGAATTTCAGTCTATAAGTTATTATTTTAGTGCAAGATCAGTTTTAAGTGGATATGGTTAACAGAAAAGGTAATTGACTGAACGAATTTTAGGATAATTGATAAAAGTATAAACTTTTTAAGAAGTTAATTAAAATGGAAAAAATAAGTTTGGGAAACGCATTTTCCAAACTCGTATGACTTTTTTTTTTTTTGAAATATGAAGTTAAACGCAAGTTCGAAATGCGTATAATATATCAGACTTGCGTATAATCTTAAAAATAATAATAATAATAATAATTTGTGTGTTGCCTTATTTTATACATCATACGTATTTCAGATTTGCGTTTGACTTCGTATTTGAAAAAAATAAAAATAAAGTCATCCAAGTGTAGGAAATGCGTTTCTGACGCCACATGAAGTATTCAAAAATTCGTCACATTTTAGTCAATTACCCAAAAAAAAAAAAAAAAGCCTAATTAGCTCATGGGTGTCTTTCTCTTATTTCCTCTATACTAGGTTATGAGGTTTAATACATTCACAGAGACAATAACTAAACAACCAATTCCCTGGCTAAAACTAGTGGGGCTTAGCTGACACACTCATAATGACACATTCTGGTACACTTAGCTTGATTAAAAATCCCATTCAATGAAATTCAAGAGGCCTACGAAAGAGTTAAAGCCAAGGGAGCGACAGGAGTACAAAAAACTAGTAGTAAGGCCATGTGGATTATCCCCCAAAGAGGTTGGGGTGATTGTGAACATAGATCGATGCTTCTTTCACTAGCCCCTAGGTGAGTTGATAGGATGCGGTGGAGTTATGTGAGTCCATGAAGGAAACTATATGGCAGGTTCCAACTGCACAACAAAAATGGACCATATCTTGGAAGGAGAATGTTGAGCGATTTGCACAACGATAAAAAGGACATAAAAAAAGAAGTAAGGAAACTATAAATCCGAAGGGATTCCAATCAACGAGGTTGTTAGTTGGATCAATGGCAATGAAGAGGTGTTAGTTTTTGAAATTTAATTGGACTAATTATTATTTTTTAACTTTGTTGAGTTGTTATTTTATATTATTATTTTAAATCATTGATGGATGGTTCCACTCAATACGAAATTGACTTAAAATTTTATTGTACTATTTATTACGGAGTATTTGTTAACCGTTTAAAGTCATTATTTATTTACCCACCCTCAGTTTGTACTGTTGAAAGTCCATAATAGTAACAGTGAACCTTGCTTCCTATCTGTGATATATGGCAGCCCTAATGGCCCTCTTAGGAAAAAACTTTTTGAAGACCTATCTCAACATAGGATTGGTTTTGAAGGACCCTGGCTTTCAGTAGGGGATTATAACTCTGTCATAAATAGAGACGAAACTAGCAATACTAATACATTCTCCTTTGCTCGATGTGCAGGCTTTCAGGATTGGATATTTAGGGAAGGACTTGTAGATCTTGGATATGATGGCTCAAAGTTCACCTGGATGAGAGGGTTGAATTCTTCATCATTTAAGGGAGCGAGATTGGACCGAGCACTAGGTAATATTGATTGGAAGAATAGATTCCCGAATGCAGAAGTAATCCACCTGCCAATGTTAAACTCAGACCACACTCCTCTACTGATTCGCCTTTCGGGAACACCTCCAAATAACTGCAACAAAATCTTCAGATTTAGTGCAGCCTGGTGCACACATCCAGACTATCAACGATGTGTGAAGCAATCCTGGTCAGATTCAAAAAGCCTGGGAGAAAATATAAAATCAACAACTACACAATTNAAAAAAAAAAAAAAAAGCCTAATTAGCTCATGGGTGTCTTTCTCTTATTTCCTCTATACTAGGTTATGAGGTTTAATACATTCACAGAGACAATAACTAAACAACCAATTCCCTGGCTAAAACTAGTGGGGCTTAGCTGACACACTCATAATGACACATTCTGGTACACTTAGCTTGATTAAAAATCCCATTCAATGAAATTCAAGAGGCCTACGAAAGAGTTAAAGCCAAGGGAGCGACAGGAGTACAAAAAACTAGTAGTAAGGCCATGTGGATTATCCCCCAAAGAGGTTGGGGTGATTGTGAACATAGATCGATGCTTCTTTCACTAGCCCCTAGGTGAGTTGATAGGATGCGGTGGAGTTATGTGAGTCCATGAAGGAAACTATATGGCAGGTTCCAACTGCACAACAAAAATGGACCATATCTTGGAAGGAGAATGTTGAGCGATTTGCACAACGATAAAAAGGACATAAAAAAAGAAGTAAGGAAACTATAAATCCGAAGGGATTCCAATCAACGAGGTTGTTAGTTGGATCAATGGCAATGAAGAGGTGTTAGTTTTTGAAATTTAATTGGACTAATTATTATTTTTTAACTTTGTTGAGTTGTTATTTTATATTATTATTTTAAATCATTGATGGATGGTTCCACTCAATACGAAATTGACTTAAAATTTTATTGTACTATTTATTACGGAGTATTTGTTAACCGTTTAAAGTCATTATTTATTTACCCACCCTCAGTTTGTACTGTTGAAAGTCCATAATAGTAACAGTGAACCTTGCAAAAAACTTTTTGAAGACCTATCTCAACATAGGATTGGTTTTGAAGGACCCTGGCTTTCAGTAGGGGATTATAACTCTGTCATAAATAGAGACGAAACTAGCAATACTAATACATTCTCCTTTGCTCGATGTGCAGGCTTTCAGGATTGGATATTTAGGGAAGGACTTGTAGATCTTGGATATGATGGCTCAAAGTTCACCTGGATGAGAGGGTTGAATTCTTCATCATTTAAGGGAGCGAGATTGGACCGAGCACTAGGTAATATTGATTGGAAGAATAGATTCCCGAATGCAGAAGTAATCCACCTGCCAATGTTAAACTCAGACCACACTCCTCTACTGATTCGCCTTTCGGGAACACCTCCAAATAACTGCAACAAAATCTTCAGATTTAGTGCAGCCTGGTGCACACATCCAGACTATCAACGATGTGTGAAGCAATCCTGGTCAGATTCAAAAAGCCTGGGAGAAAATATAAAATCAACAACTACACAATTNTACCAATGGCAGAACTGATCTGGATTCATGGGAGGCCAAGGCGAGAATGTCCAACGCATGGAGAGGATTGATAAAAGCCACCCCAATTTTAAAAGAGGGCTCGAGGAAATATGTGAAAGATGGAAGAGCAACTAAATTCTGGCTTGACAACTGGATTGGACATAGACCTCTTTGCAGAGAAATATTAAGAGATATACCTTCCACAGAGATGCAGGCGACAGTCTCGGACTACTCGAATTCGGAGACGGGGTGGTTATGGAGCAAGTTCTCGGATTGTTTACCACAAGAAACACTTGATAAGTTGGCTGCAATTGTCCTCTGCACTGGTGAAAGGAACCAGGATGGCTGGGGATGGGGTATTGAGAATTCCAAGAAATTCTCTATCAATGCTGCATACAAAATAGCGACAGCCACAATCCAAGGAAGCGAGGACAAAGCGTGGAAAGCTATTTGGAGTCTGAAAGTACCCAATCGCATTCGAACTTTTCTCTGGCTAGCGAAACACGACCGACATATGACGAATGCCAACAGAGTAAGGAAAGGATTCACAAATGATGCTACATGTAAATACTGTGGATATTACAGGGAAGATATGGAACACATTATACGTACATGCCCAATTGCCAACCGTGTATGGGAAACACTTTTACCCTATGATCATGAGATGATGAAAAACCAGGATTATAGAAGCTGGTTAAACGCAGGTGTGCAAGGCTTTGAGAATAAGTCTCACAAACATATGACAAGCATTACTTTTGCAATCGCGACATGGTGGTTATGGAAGTGGCGGAATGATTTTGTATTCACAGATACCATAGTAGAGGTGCCTGCTAGGACCTATTGGATCAGAGAGCAGGTGAAAGAAATCAATACTGCCTTTGCCAGATCTAAGCAACCAGGAGCAGCATTAAGTATGAGGGCATGGAAACAGATTGGATGGACCAAACCCCCAGAAGATTGGTATAAAATGAATATAGATGGAAGCTGCAATCTAAGGAATAACTCTGCTGGATGTGGTGGCCTAATTCGAGATTCCAGAGGTCTATGGATAAGTGGCTACATGCACAAAATAGGCAGCTGTTCAGCTAGAGGAGCGGAAGCTTGGGCCCTTTTGAAGGGCATCCAACTTGTGCAGGCACTTGGTATTAATAAAGTCATAATTGAGACTGACTCAAGGGACATCTGGGAAGGCCTCTGCAATGGTAGGCAAATTGAAAATGCAGTAGACAATATCCTTCTTGCATGCAAAACTGAAGCCGCTAATATAAGCGAGTGGAAATTGGAGTGTGTTGGTCGTGAACAAAACAGAGCTGCCGACCTTCTAGCATGGAAAGCCGAGGAACTGGACAAAGGAGTGAATATCTTGCAATCGCCCCCTGCTGAATTGTTAGAAATCATGGAGGATGACAAAATTGGTGTATCGGCCTGGCGCCAGTGGTAGCTTACTGTATAGATTACGGGTGCCCCCTTCCAACTGATCTAAAAAAAAAAAAGTCATTATTTATTTAAATTATATATATGTTAGTCCATTTAACTCACATCTCAAAAAAGTTAATTAAACGTTATCGATCATTCCATCAAATCAAATGATGCATGATGCAATTGTTATACAATGACAATTAACACATTTTGTACTTACGTTTAAAAGTTGTGCTGCCAATACATGTAAACAAATAACATTGCTGACACATAATATGATAACTGTATGTATAAAAATTGTCAATTGCACGTACATAATGTGTCATATAATATGAAAATTATTTTTGGATCAGAATCTACAATGTTATGTAAATCGTGGTCCATGGTATTATTTGCCCGCGTGATGCCTATTGGTCCGTTTTGACAAATTTTCATGGTATGGATTTATGGATTTTATGGTATCACAATTCTTTTCAGATTATGAGTTCTGATTGTTGTTTGTCTGTGTGCTTTTTATTGGCATTACGGATTTACGGTACTCAAAAATCTCTTCCAGCATAGTCTATATATCCTTAAGCGTGTATTTTCCTATTTCCATTCAAAAGCAACGTCACCCCCAAGCTAAATAGGAAAAGAAAAGGTCAGAAAAAATACAAAGTATCGTCACTGAAATCGAAAGGAATCTTCTTGCAAACTTCGATTGCAACTCGGTCTTCTACTCTTTCCCCACCTGTACAGACGCATATATAGACAACAATCATAGGTGAAGTGAATGAAAATTACCTTGATTAGATCGTGTACAGAATTGGAGAGCTAGGGTTTTTGTTTCCGCACTAATTGGTTGGTTGGTTGGAATTGCGATGATGATGGCGAACGGGGCCGCGGAAATACGGTATCCGGAGGAGCCGTCGGCAGCCGGCGGCGAGGATTGTGAAAACCCCGAGCATCTGTCTATCGATCTCGAGGCGCTATGGGGCATGCTTGGGGATAAGAATTCCGACCCTCCGCAGGTACGTAAAATTTTTTGTGAAATTTCAGCTAACGAACTGATCAGTTTGATGGATTTCATTTTGTGTAACTTCCATAGGAAATAGTAATCTCGAGCAATTCAGTGTAAATTCAGGTTTGCGCGTGTATATTGTGAATTGGAATAGATGATCTAGTTTCAGTTAGCTAGTCCTAATGTCCCATGGCTAGTTGAAGGAGTGGTACTTTAGGTTTATGTAGTGCACATAGCCAACACTTGTAGATTGTGATCGTATTACAAATTTTAGAGAAAAGTTTACTTCTGATCGGTATAGCCTTCATCATACAATGATTGAATTAATGATTCCATGCAATTGCTTAATTTTTGAATTATTGTTTGCAGAGTATGCTCGGGGATTCACCAGATGAAAAGCCACAAGGTAATTTAGCAGTATTAACTACTGGATCCTTACATATGTACATATTTCTTTTTCTTATATTGTTTCTGACCATTTGGTCGTCAAAACAATCTATTCTAAAGTCTAAATTGTACCCATATGTGATTTTATGAGTGAAATGAATTGATATTCTAGTGGTTTTTATCAATCTTATCTAATGAGTACGTTGTGGAGATTATTATAACTTATTACTATTGTTGTTGACTTGTTGATTATGTTTGTCTTTTTTATTTTTGCAGGAAACTCTTCCTCAACGCATCCATTTTCAGCAACTTCATTTAAGCCAGAGGCTTTGGATTGTAGGATTGGAGTTTCAAATGGTTCACCTAGCGATTTGACAGGGAGACCTGTAATAATTGATGCCCCAAAGTTTGACTCTTCATTTCAAGTTGGCTCTGCAGTGCATGTTTCAGATGGGAGCCTGAGTGACTGGAAGCTTCCAGGCAATGGTAAGTGCTGTTCAGATATTGATAATGCCTCTCAGAGTGCTTCATCTAATATCCAAGCCATGTTGTCATCTATTATAACAGAATCTTCTGGGGTGGAATTGGATATGCCTTCATATGATGAACCTCTCTCTGCCTCCAATCCAGCTGAGACTTTTGATTATTTGGGTGGAAATTGGGGGCAGTACCCTGACATATTGTCAGCAGATATTCCATCATCATCATCATCTCTTTTACAACAGGATTTTCAATACAAGTCTGATTTTAAGTTGTTGCCTTGTAATGGTGATAAGATGCTTAATTCAAAGGAAGAAGAACAGGAACCTCCAACTCGGTATACTAGCACAGACAGCATGATAGGCAATGAGGATTTGACAGGAAGTACAGACGAAGTTTGGGATGGTCCTACAATTGCTAACTCTGATATCAAGGATCTGAATTTTAACTATTGTGGTGTTGATAATAGTAAATTCCTTACTGTGATGAAGGCCTCTGATCAGCAGCACGGTCAGTCAAGTAGGTTCTGTACAAAGTCAGCACATATAAAGGATAGAAAGGATGAACTGATTAATAGGAAACCATTTGGTGCTGCTGAAACAGTCATTGCTAAAGAACTTTCAAATCCACATTTCCCTCGTCATTTGCCTTTCCATTCAAGCAAAATGGATATACTTTATGGAAAGCATCAAAATAAAGATATGTTCCCCGAGTTTGTAAACCCTGGCTATCATTCTAATGTGTTCATTGATGGTACTTCTGAAATGCCCATTCTTATTAATCATGATCATGGTCCAGATTTACTGGTTGGAGAGAAACATCTTTCATTGCCAACTTCTTCAGTTAAGAATCAGTTAGGTTGTGCTAGAACAGAGAACACACATATTTCGGGGAAGACATTTGACTCCCATATGGCAACATTTACCCCCCAAGTATTTCAAATTAGTTCATACGCTGAAAAACCTTATGCTGATACAGATGACGACGACGATGATGATGATGTGTGCATTCTTGAGGATTTGAGTGCACCTGCACGGCCAAATCCATGTGTGTCTAAAGGAAAGTCCCTCGTTACTTTTCAGCATGCTACATTTAGTGAAACTTTTAATCATGCTGGAGTGGGACAGATGAGGCTCAAGTTAAATAATGAGCAATCTGTTTTCCAAGCTGCCCTGCAGGTGAGTTTTTTTTTTTTCAACTCCCTCATCATAGCCACAAATTATAATGTCTTTATATTGAAAATTTCATTTGTTCAGCATTGTGCCTCTTTACAGGACCTTTCTCAGCCAAGATCAGAAGATACTCCTCCAGATGATGCTTTGGCTGTTCCTCTTTTGAGACATCAGGTTTTAGTGACTTTAAATTTTTATTTTATTTTATTTTATTTTTGTAAAGGGTTCAGTGACATAATTTTAACCACCAACAATATAGTTGTTGACAGAAGAGGACAAGTGTCTTTTGGTATTCATACTTGGATAAATGAGTAGTATGTGAACATTTTCTTGCTTTTGTGTGTAAAACACTATTATCAGAAAAATTTCATGACTTGGATTAAGATAATTGAGGATGCATGGGTAAATTTAGTCATTTTACTGGGGAGGGGGAGAAGTCTTGTCACTTTGTCAGGGTCAAGTTAAAGATTGATATGCTAAAATTTAAATTTCCTTAATCATGTATGCTTTCCACCAAAACTAGTAGAGTAGTAGTACATAATATTCATAAAAAATAAATTATGCATATCCTCACTAGGAAACCCTGATGTTTCCACAATGAATCAATGATCCCAGAAGATATGTTTTCCCTTATTCTTATAAATTTTCGTTGCTGTCAATTAATTAAGAGGCTTTCCTTAAAATTAGTTGCAAATTCTAATTAAATAGTACTCTGCATGCATAAGAAGTTCATTGTAGGCCACTGCATTCCGCTATATTTATTTACAATGATTGGTGACAAGGACATCAGCTGTCCCCACTCATACTAATGTAGTTTTGTCATTGGGTCACTCACTGCATTCTACTGTATATATATATATTTGCTACAAGTGATGACTAAGATTGAAATCATTGAGTAATCTTTGCTAAGATTGTTAATGTTATATAAATATAGACATCATTAAGAAGGACATTTGATGACTATAGTTTCAAAACATCTAGCTGAGAAAGCTATATTTGCTGCTTAGATGATAAGGCAACTTTGCATTAATAACTTTTTATTTTTGGAACAGCGAATTGCTTTATCATGGATGGTTAAGAAGGAAACAATGAATCCACACTGTTCTGGTGGGATTCTTGCAGATGATCAGGTGGCATTTTGAGTGTTAACTTTCCTTTATCTATTAAGCATGGCATTAGGTTTGCTTTGTCATTCTTATGGATTTATGCATTTACTATTTTTAGGGACTTGGAAAGACAATATCGACTATTTCACTTATACTCAAAGAAAGGCCTTCATCCGTCAGAGTCTCTACAGCCATCTCAAAACAAACAGAGGCAGAGACATTGAATTTGGATGAGGACACTGCTGTTGATACACAATTGCCAAGTAAAAGTGATTCTTGTCAAGCCAATGGAAGTCCCATTACAGGTGCTAAAAAAGGTAGGGCAGCTGCTGGCACCCTTGTTGTATGTCCAACGAGTGTCCTTCGTCAATGGTCTGATGAATTGCATAATAAGGTAACAAGCAAAGCCAATCTTTCTGTTCTTGTATACCATGGAAGCAACAGAACCAAGGATCCTTTAGAGCTAGCCAAGTATGATGTTGTGGTTACAACATATGCAATTGTAAGCATGGAAGTTCCAAAGCAGCGTCTTGTTGAAGATGAAGATGACGAGACAGGAAAGCGAACTGAGGGTTCTATGGAACTTTCATATAGTAAAAAGAGGAAAAATCCTCCGAGCTCAGGAAAGAAATCATCAAAGCTCAAAAAGGGAATGGACAGTGAATTGCTTGATACTTATACTCGTCCCCTTGCTCGAGTTGCATGGTTTAGGGTTGTATTAGATGAGGCTCAATACATCAAGAATCACAAAACTCAAGTAGCTCGGGCTTGTTGGGGTCTGCGTGCGAAACGCCGGTGGTGCTTGTCGGGTACACCTATCCAAAATGCAATTGATGATCTGTATAGCTACTTCAGATTTCTCAGATTTGATCCATATTCTTCACATAAAGTATTTTGTGCGTCACTCAAAGTCCCAATTCAAAAAAATTCATCAAGTGGGTATAAAAAGCTGCAAGCTGTGCTTAAGACCGTAATGCTTCGTCGCACTAAAGGTATTATGAGAGCAAATATTTTTCATGCTCTGTTTAAACATTAGTGGTGCTTACTGATTCTTATTTTGTTTTAGTTAATTAATTCATTTATTATTTTTTGGGGTTCATTTGAAGATGGGGCTTTTGTACTTGTTCCAGAATAAAAGATTCTGTAAGATGGTTGCTTGGCTACTTTTGTCTTTGTTATGTCTCCTCCCATGCACTACCGTTTAATTGCTTCAGGCTTTTTTTTGGGACTATTTGCAAGCAATTATATATATGTCTATGATCGGCACCGTGCGTCTTGTACAAACTCAACGCCATCACCATTCACTTTGGGGTGGTACTAGCGTACTAGGTATTAGAGTCATGGGTGCCGATCAACATCTTAGAATTTTCCCCATATATATAATTGCGTATATTTAATATGCATTATATATATATATATATATATATATATATCCCATGGTAGTGATTGTTTGACCGACTAAACTGTATCAATTTGCAATTTGATGCTTGGATTCTTACAAATCTTTTGGTAATATCACATCCAGGTACACATATTGATGGAGAACCAATCATTGCCCTTCCACCTAAAAGAATAGAATTAAAAAAAGTGGAATTTACAGACGAGGAACGAAATTTCTACTGCAAACTTGAGGCTGATTCACGTGCACAATTTGCAGTACGTTAATATAAACTTATATTAGAACTTGACTTTCATTTTATGATTTTTATACCTAATTCAGAACCTCTACTTTTTGTAACCCCTGGATCTTGCATTGTCTTAGAAATATGCTGCTGCTGGAACTGTCAAACAGAATTATGTCAACATATTACTGATGCTTTTGCGACTTCGTCAAGCTTGTGATCATCCTCTTCTGGTTGGGGGATCCAATTCAAGTTCGGTCTGGAGATCCTCTACTGATATGGCCAAGAAACTGCCCCAGGAGAAACAAATTGAACTCTTGAATTGTTTGGAGGCTTCATTAGCAATTTGTGGCGTATGCAATGTAAGTCATTTTTGACACTGTTTGTGAATTTGGTCCCTTTGTTGATTTGCTATTTTCCTTTTTTCAAATTATACAAATACATTGTCATAGTTGGCTTGATTAAATGATTGGGGAATTGACTGAAATTGGCAAAAATGGAATGAGGTGGACAAAAATAGGAAATTTTTAAAACTTGGACAAAAATAGCAAAACTACTTTGACTAATGCATTTCAGGCAAGTTTTTGGAAAAAAACATATTACCTAAATGCATTTCAAGTATTGGGATTTTTTTTCCCTCTAATGCATTGGCCTAGTTTTTATTTGTTACCAACGCCAAAAATAATTTTCTGAAAACTAATGAAGCGCATTACGTAAATGCGTCTATCCATAAAAATGATTAAAACGCATCCTCCAAAATGATTAATGGGAATTTATCAAGCTGGATATGATTAGAAACCGATTGCTAAGAAGAAACTGTTAAAGTTACCAAAATTTTAAAATTTCAAATCTCGATCATGGGGGACTGGAAACAACTGGCTGAGGAGACGGTGAAGTTATTTCCAGTTCTGCATGACTCCCTTTACTACTAATACTATACTAGTGGAATTAGCTGAGAACAATTGTTTGCTTTAGTTGTGAAAATGGAACATATTTTGCTTTGGAGAAATTAGACAAAATGCATGGTAACATTTGTTTGTAGTTCTTGTATGATTGTTGAATATTTCTGTCTTGTCTTATGAGTTATGAGTCCTTGATTCAACATTCAGCCTTGATGAGGACTGCTATTGGTTGTGTTCTTGAGGTTTATTTATTTCTTGTAAAATTTTTGAATTACAATTTTTATTGCTTTTCTCTTTCCTTATCTTTGGTGATTAATATTGTTGACAACACACAAATCTCTAGGATCCTCCAGAAGATGCTGTCGTTTCAATCTGTGGCCATGTCTTTTGCAATCAGTGCATTTGTGAACAGCTAACTGGCGATGATACCCACTGTCCTGCTCAAAATTGCAAAATGCGGCTCAGTGTTTCTTCAGTATTCTCTAAATCAATTCTAGTTGGTTCTTTATCTGATCAGCCCAATGCAGTAACTGATCTTGATTGCCCTGGTTCTAGACCATGCAAAACATCTGACTTTTCGTCTATGGGATGTTCATCATATGATTCATCAAAAATCAAGGCCGCACTTGAGGTGCTTCTGTCTCTGTCTAAACCACAGGAGTCCACTCCTAGAATTGTCTCAAGATGTGATCAAGGACAAATGTCTTGTTCAGGGGATTCACAGGTTAAAATGAATTTGGACACGAATGGATATTCTAAATGTTCAACTAAAATAGCTGGAGAGAAAGCACTTGTCTTTTCCCAATGGACAGGGATGTTGGATTTGCTTGAAGCTTGTCTAAAAACTTCCTCTATTCAGTACAGGAGACTAGATGGAACTATGTCTATTGTAGCCAGAGACAAAGCTGTGAAAGATTTCAACACAATTCCAGAGGTTAGTTGTAACTTACCTTTACCCTCTTGGGATGATAATTTTGCTTTTCTCCTACATTAAGCTTCTAAAACCTTGCACCAGGTGACTGTCATGATTATGTCTCTAAAAGCTGCAAGCCTGGGACTGAACTTGGTTTCAGCTTGTCATGTACTCCTCCTGGACCTGTGGTGGAACCCGACAACTGAGGATCAAGCAATTGACAGAGCACATCGCATTGGGCAGACTCGTCCTGTTACAGTTTTGCGGTTGACTGTAAAAGATACAGTTGAAGATCGTATTTTGGCTCTTCAGGTACTACATTTTGTTTTTGCTTATTTCTTATGAAATCTGAAAAGTTCTTTGTTTGGCTAGGCTGCAACTTCTCAAAAAAGAGAATATTTTGAATTTTTGATATATTGCTTTTAAGTTTTCAACAAGTCCTTTACAAAATTGGAATTTTGTATGAATATTTGACTATTTAAACCCTTTCTATATTTGATCAAAGTTACAATAGAGGACAAGCATTAAATATATGAAGATGTTTAGATCTCCAGAAGTGTCTTTAAATTGCCTAGTGTCGCATTTCATAATTGCGCTTATATGATCTTATAACACGTGATTTCCTGGGTTTCCCAGCAAAAAAAGAGAGAAATGGTTGCATCAGCATTCGGAGAGGATGAGAATGGTGCTCGACAGACTCGTCTAACAACAGAGGACTTGGAATACCTGTTCAGGATATAAATCTCGATTTTTTTTGCAGTATAGGTGATATTTTAGTACACCATGGGCATCTCATTTCATTCTTTACCATGTAGCAGACCAGATATGGTTCAGATTCCGAGATTCACACGTTGCATCTTCAAAGTTCTAACAATTCATTGCTCCTTGTATAGAAGTTGGTTTTAGCATTATATATCAAACAGCAACTGCAGTTTTGTTGGGCATATTGTAGATCCAATGAATAGAGATGTTAGATGATATAGGTCATTAGGTGCACTATTTCCCATAGTTTAAGCCTTCTCAGCATAGCGCGATTGTTGATGTGTTATTTCTTATAGCGACATGTAACTATGAATATAAAAAGAATACCACAAGATGTTTCAGCTCTGATCTTTACCCTGTTTGCATTATTTACTTCATGTATCTACTCAACAACGTACAAAGGCCTAGCTGTAAAAAGTCAAGTTGTCTCCAAAATAATAAGTCCTAGCTGTAAAGAGTCAAGTTGTCTCCAAAATAATAAGTCGTGTGAGAGTGTTTCAACGTGAGAGGTGTAATATGTTTTAGTTAAAATTTATTCTATCTTTTTATTTTGTGTGTTTGATTCAATAAATGGGGTTTAACTGAAATTACTTTTAATTCAGTTTTTCATAATATTAAGTTTATAATAAATAAATAAGAAAGCGGGCGAAGCGCGAAGGGGATGGATGTTTGAGCGGTTTAAAGAGTCAGTCTTGAAAACCGAAGTATTGATAGGAATACTCCGTTAGGGCTGTTAACGAACCGAACATAAACGAACGGAGGTTGTTCGTGTTCGTTTGTTAAGGATTTTGGGGTGTTTGTGTTCGTGTTCGTTTGTTAAGGTTTTTGAAAATCTTGTTCGTGTTTGTTTGTTAAGCGTTCGTTATTGCTTGTTAACGTTCGCGAACACGTTCACGAACGTGTTCGTTAACGTTAACGAACCAGTTCACGAACGTGTTCGCAGACGTTAACAAACACGTTCGCAAACATGTTCAATTACGTTCAAGAACACGTTCGTGAACAGTTAATAACCAAACACCTGCACATGTTCATGAACACAATTTGTTCGTGAACAATAAATAATCTACGTTCAGGAACAAATATATATATATATATATATATATATATATATATATATATATATATATGCTTTTAAACATGTTGGCGAACATTATTAAATGAGCTTGTTCGCAAACACTACTAAATGAACACAAACAAGCTTGTTCACGAACACTAATAAACGGACACAAACGAGCTTGTTCGCGAACACTTAGCAAACGAGCTTACCACTGTTCAGACTCTGTTCGTTTATTAACCGAGCTCTAAATTTTGTTTGTTAATGTTCGTTTATCTTAATAAACGAACACAAACGAACGTTTACCGAGCTCGAACACGAGTAATTTATCGAAAGCTCTGTTCGTTAACAGCCCTATACTCCGTAGTTAGTTTGACCAATGAATATTAAATAAGACACGTAAAATGAGACTGAAAGAATAATATCTTTTGTTAGCGCATAGAAAATGTTTTACTCCTTACATTTTAACTAAAAAATATTGCACGCTTCACTTGAGACAGTCTCATACAAGATTTACTTACCCAGTGTGATTTGTTTTATCATCTCCTTTTTTAAACTTGAGAAAAGAGCTTGATAAGGGCAACTTTAGCTAAATCAATTGGGCAGTTAGCTTAGTAATTACGAGGTAAAAGAAGGAAAAATTACAATTTTGGTCTGAGTTAGAGCATAATAGCAAATTCAGTAGTCAATTGGAGAACTATAAGAATAAAGAATATCCAATGCTTATGAAATACAGAATAAAAACGGCAAATAAATGTTGGATAAGCAGGGAATAGATGCCAAAGAAACGACAAGATAAATTTAACTGTTAAAAATTGGCATACAAATATTCAAAGAAAGAAGTTGGCCTCCATGACTAAGCTACTTCCAAGGAATTCTTGGAACATATTCTCAAGTGGTGACTGGTGAGTGCAAAATGAATTGTATGATTCTTCAAGCAGCACACACCAGTTTATGCCAGAAAAGAAATATGCATTTTCCTTTGCAATTTGTCACACTAATGACAATCCCACAATATGCAACTTGCAGCATTACACAACACACATAAATGGAACACTTTATTTACTATTAGTTGTCACCACAACACTTTTTGCTTTGATTTTTCATCTCTGTGTGCTTTTCACAGCCATTCATTCATAGCTTCATACTCAGCATTGAATACACAAAAGCTTCTATTTCTTGAGTTACGAGGGAAACCTACGGCCACTACTTGATGGTGTCCACCGGGTAAACCCCTACTCGTGACCTTATTTGGCTAAAGACCACACAAGGAGGTAAACCAGTCTAGGTTGTCCATAGTTGACCAACTCAGACCAAGAAAGTCATTAGGCCACTCCCACTGAGAGTCAACTTGGAACCGTGTGGTTAACAAGCCAACAGTCTAACCAACCTGGCTAGAGTTGCCCCTAAAGCTTCAATTTTGTGATGAGGTATGCTTGTGCAATAGCAATATAAGATGTACAATTAGCAATTCAATGATATTGATTCACAGTGCTCATATCAAATTGATAAATCACTCACACAGTCATCAGATTTCTCAACAGTCAACACTAATAACTCTAGAATCATATGCTATGAGAAACAACAATCTTTTCAACATCTATCATTCAACCATTTCAAGATATCGGTTCGAACAAGCTCAACATTCTCATCAGTTTCTCCAAACAACAAGGAGTGCATCATACCATCATAAATCTTGATGCTCTTATCCTTGCTTTTCGCCATTCGGTACAACTCCCTGCTCACTTCTGGATCAGTCACAACATCAGCACTGCCATGTAACACCACAAAGGGGAAATCCACATCACTCAGTTTGCTGCTAACATAGTCTGTGGCCCTCAAAAGCTCCACCACAGTCCCCAATCTTGGCTTCCCAGTATACCTATAGGGATTCATGGCAGCAATGATTTTCTTGCCTGGGACTTTCACAGACTTATGCATCAAATCAGCAGTGGGCACAATTGGGAGGGTGGGTGCAAATCTTGAAAGGGCAGTCAAGACTTGGGGAATAGGCCAAGAAGGCCTCACCTTTTCAGAGATTTTACACATGGGAGCTATCAAGATTGCCCCATTGAACCCCTCAGGGGTTTTAAGGTGGATCAATACAGAAATAGCTCCCCCCATTGATTCCCCATACAGAAACTTTGGGAGATTCTTGAATTGGGGGTTTTGGGTGAGGGTGAAATTAAAGAATGAAAGGCAATCCTCTATAACAAGATCAAGATTTGGCACATAACCCTTGAGCCCTTCTGATTGGCCATGGCCTTCTAGGTCAAGGGCAAAGCAAGCATACCCATTCTGGGCAAGGAAAATTGGGGTTGCTTGAAAAGTCCAACTAATGTCATTCCCATAGCCGTGGACCATAAAGATGATGCCACGTGGCGTGCCGGCGGTGGGTAGCCATGCTCTGGTGAATAGGGTAAGGCCTCTGGGTGAAGTGTAAAAGGATTTGGTTGATTTGATTCCTTGGGCAGTGTAATAGTCTGATTCTGGCGTTGTTCCCCAGTAATATAGTTGCTGAGTTTGAAGAGGCTGATTCTCCTGAGGTGCTGCCATGGCGGAGAACTCGATTGTTGTTTGTTGCTTCTTGGAAAATGAGGCGTGTGACACTTTCTTCTATTCTTAAAAATTTGTTCTTTCTTACTCTACTCTAATGTTTTGGCTTTAAACTCAAGCTAATTCTGCACTTGCTTTTGCTACTTCTGTTACAATTCTGTTACACAAAGAATATCACTTTCACATAAATTTTTAGTAAAGTGAATTTTTTTTAAAAAAATTTCGCCCACCTATATTTTGGATCCCATGAACCCGCTATAAGCTCATGAGTAGTAAATCAAGTGAATCCGCCATATGTCCATGAGCAGTAAATGAAGTTAATCTAGCATTGAGATTTCATGTCAAATTGTACATTTTTGTGCACAAAGAGTACTCTACCCAAACTTTACACACAAAGATACCATTTTTGCACAAGTTTTTAATAAAGTATTGTTTTTTTTATGTTGGAGGATGAATTTTCAACCGGAGATATAATAATTTGGTAAAAATAGTTCAATTACTCTAATATCGTTATTATTCTTTTAAATATTCCAATCTTATCGATCTTTAAATAAAATCTGCCGTAAAGACCAACTAACTTACTATATGGACTAAGTACTGAGAATATAACATGAATTGATTAATATTATTCGATAATGTTTAATAACACATCAATCCTCAAAATATGGTAATTTAAATTGTTTTGACTAAGTCATGAATTGATGATAAATATACAAATTAAAATAAAATATCATAAAATTAAGGAATAAATGCCCATGAAATATTTGGAGATATACACTCATTTTTTGAAGAATAATCAAGAATCATAGTGTAATGTATGATTTGAAAGAGCACACAACTCATGTCTAACATAAACGACCAAAGTCGGCGCAAGAATTGGTGGCCTAGTGGGCTGATGAAGAATAATGGAGTCGGCCCAAAAGGGGTGATCGGGTGGGCAAATTATTCTATAGATCTAGGTCTAAAATACACAATTTACATACTGAATGTTTATAATTTATATATTGAATGCTCACAATTTACATACTGAATGTTAACCATTTAAATTGTAAATATTCAATATGTAAATGGACACAGGCATATCCTGCAAGGTGGACATGAGTCCATGGTATAACTATTGATTGAGTGGGTGATGAAACATGATTTTCGTATGTTAATATTACGTTTGATTCTTGCTATCACCTTCTTGATCCTACCCTTCACAAAGAGTCTTTTCCAATTTTCATGTGTAATTTATAGATTATTACACCCTTCGCAAAGAGTCTTTTCCAATTTTTATGTGTAATTTATAGATTATTACACATGAGTGAATTTATTTATTGTGATTTTTCTCTTCCCTAAAAAAAAATTGGCTTTCACCAAATTGGACAAAGACAAGCTTTTTGGGGTGCACTAGTTGAGGATAAAATAGGTATATCACTTGTGAGTGGATTCTCTGACTAAGGTATGTGTTGGAAATCTATTTTTGGTTCTTCATATAAAGTTTATGGCATTTTCTTTATGCCTTCTTAGTCTTCCAGCTTATGCTAATGATGCCTAATGGTAACTCATCTTTGAATTGAATTATATGGTGTTGGTTGTTGCAAAAGTCTAATTTTGTATTCAAAAGATGCCCAAAACTATTTGTTGGTTTTTGAAAGGAAAAAAGATCAAATTTAAGCTCAACCAATTTCATGTGGAGTTGAAAGGCAAAATTATTTTTAATTCCACATGTATGTGTAATAACGTCTTTCAGAGAATTGATAGACGGAGGTGCGACTGAATAGTCTATTTCTCAAGATGTGAATATTAAGAGACAAACTTCATTGTTGTTTCAAAGGAATAAGGATTTATGCTCAATCAATTTCATGAGGAGTTGAAAGAAAACATAATATTCAAATCCACGTGTATACTGCAACACCCTTGGAAGGATTGATAGATGGATGTTTGGCTAAATTAGTTTATCTCATGGGATGTGAATATATAGTGTGCTATGAAAAATAAATAAATGAAAAAGAAATAAACTTGTTAGTTGTTTGAAAGGAATAAGAATGTATACTCAATTAATTTCATGTGGAGTCGAAAAACAAAAGAATCTTCAAATTTCTGTGTATATAGAAACATTCTTGGGAGTAAAGCTACCTTAAATGAGATCCAATCAAGTTTGGATTGGATTAGTCTTATCTTACGAGACGTGGATACCAATATATAATGAAAAATAAAAATAACACTTGGAGAGAAGAAAGCATACCAATTAGTGGTTTTCTTATTAGTTAGTGATCAATCATGAAAAGCTCAACTGTCAAGTGAAAGACTTGAATCCAACATGGACTTTTCACTTTTGGTGTTATTTTATAATTTTAGTGAATTCCTCAAACTTTGAAACAGCTACACTTTTAGCTGCCATTACTAAAAGTTGAGGTTATATATATTTTAAAAAGACTTCTTTTGCATTCACACTAGCAATCATCAACAATGGAGCAAATGTGGTGATTTCTTGTGTGCAAATTGCACCAAACACTGTCCTCCCACTTAATGACTTACTGAATTGATTTACTCATTTACTCATATACTATTCTGTCAGGTCAGAGTATGAGAACTTTGAGAGCGGGGGAATTTCACCTTTTGTGAACAATAATGGAGCAGATGAAGCTCAGCCAATGGGATGCAATAAAGGTAAAATTTCAAATTGGGCAAGTCACCACGAGAAGGAAAAGCATTTATCTTTACATTTCATCTAAGTAATGAAACCAAAGTGTTTCAAAATGGTAAAATGCTATTTTGCTGACAAAGTAAACTAGCTCTTCTCAATTGTACAAAGGCTGAATGTTGTAAAAATAGTTGGGTTCTCAATTGCTATGTGACTGGACAGTGTAAAAAAGGAATCAGATGTCAAAGCATGTGCTTAGTCACTTGGGTTGCATATAGATATACGAAATTCATTTCCGTGGTTGTATAAATAATACCATTTTTAGGATAATATGATACAATTCCACATCAGTTCCACAAGAGATAGATTGTGGAGTGATATATACATTGGAGCAAAATCTTCACTCACTGCACAGGCTAGTTCTTGTGATATATAGAATTGAGGTCTTTGCTTAAGTAGACTACATGGAAGATGACTACCCGATACTTGATAAGGTTCAAGGGGCCGGAATCGAGAAAATTGAGTTCGGAGTGAAAGTTATTCAGAATGATGTAAGCTAGAGTGCTAGACTTTATCATTATCCAAACCCCAATAAAGAATTGATGAGTGGCTCAAGTCACTTCCTCCTGTACCCTTTTGTCATTCACAATATTCTTTTCTTCCCTAACAATATCAATTGATCAAAGTAGAAAAAAGGGATTCTAGTTTGAGTGGTTTCTAGTTTGAAATGTTGGCAATCCTTCATACTGATTGGGCTAAGCCTTCCATATTATATTGTTCTAAGTATATTGTGTGTGCATGAACATTACAATTCTTTATTTATTTATTTGGTACTTAGAAGCAAAATGATGCTAGAATAAAATGCTGCTAAAGAAAATAACTTTTTTTTCATTGTTTTCATTTAAAAATTGAGGTAAACTTCTATCTTCACTTTTGAACCAGTGGAGGATATATGATGACAGCTTTTAATGTTCCATCTTGAATGACTTCCTTTGAAAACAAAAATGGGTGGTTGGATTAACCTCAAGAAAAGGACCATAAACAGTTAATGCTTTTGAAGGAGGGCTGAAACCCCAATATTGTGATTGATGTCTAATACATGTGAATGCCAATCATATTCTCATTCTTTTTTTTTTTTTTTTTTTTTTTNTTTTTGATTGACATCACGTATCTTAGTTTCACTAGACTAGTCCTGAGCGCTTGGAACCCAAACTAATCTTGAGCCCTGGGGACGTTGTCCCCTAGAACCCTGAAGAATGGTAAATCACGAGTACTTAGCTAACTCCAGGTTCTCTATATAGCATGTACACTTCTGCGCACAAGAGACTGCCTCCACGTTGATTGTCATATATATTCTCTTCTATGCATAGCCATTAAAAGTAGATTTGTATAAGCATCTATATATGCATCTACAATACAAATGCAATGACATTAGGTACTTGATTGTGCTTCATGTTTTGGCTTTTGTCAAAGAATTTTAGACAATCTTTCTTGATCTCATAGGTTTTTGTAGTTAGGTTATAACTTGGTTCTCTTTGCTTATCAAAGTAATATGGAAAACAAAAGGTATTTAGGATTTTGGCTCTAATACCATGTTGGATTGAGGGATTGAAACGCTTTGGCTTGGCGAATGGTAAAGGGAGCAGGAGCAACAAAGGAATACAAATGATGATAGAGCTCATACTGGAGAGGATAAAATAGAAAGTCGATTGGTTGTTGATGGGAGATTGCGGCACTCACTCTTAATGGCCTTCTTGATTTGAGTTGGTCAGCTATGAGCAACCTAAACTGGTTTATCTCCTTATGGTCCTTTGTCGACTAAGGTCACAAGGCGGGGTTTACCCAATGCACACCCTCGAGTAGTAGTTGCAGGTTTCCCTAGTCACCCCAAAAAGAAAAGAGGTAGTTTTTCTAAAGCTTGCTTAGCATCATAACATGTCAATATATCCAAGGACTTCATGTCATAAGAAATTAGAGATTATCCAAATTAACATGTTATGGTTGTGGAATATGCTGTGATAATTATATCTAGAATAGTTATGCACTCTCAACTATGAATTCATTGAATTGCAGATAACTGTACTAAGAGATAAAATACTTGAATGAACACTGAAGAGATGTTTCATTCTTCACTATTCAACCAAATAAGTTTGGAATCCTCCTAATTTCTCCCATCCAACTTGGTTTTTGGAATCATCTTTTTGCATTTTTTCATGACTGCAGATTGAAGAGTCACAGGGCACAAGGTTCTCCATCCTCCACAAAATTCTTTCTTAGCTTTCATATCTTTGTAATCATCAATTCGGAATATATACGCTTACGTTTCTCCACTTGATGCTTCCATGGCATGAACTTTAGCTTGTAAGAACATGCCCTAAAACATCCTTGTATGGAAATGGTTCTTTTGTTTGTTCTCATGTTTGATTCTACTAACGACATTATGACAGAAACTAAAATCTTCGACTTAAGATTCTTACTGAGGTTTTCTTTTACAGAATTGGAACAATTACTGGGAAGTAAACACTCATGAATTAAGGTTCAGTAAGTTAGTGTTTCATCGGTCTGCAAGCTACCGTTTTGCTTATGTATGACGAAACAGATAATTCTGTTAGAATTATTTGTGGATTATGTTTTCATGTGACTTGTGATTCAACAACCACACATGAAAATGGAGGCTCCACTAGGCTTTGTTCATTAAAATAGTATAATCAGCCTAAAATCGGTGTCAGATTCCATATGGTTCCTGTCCATTTTTGAAAAAGTTTGCTGTGTAGGATTCTTCACTAACACACATTTAAAATTGATGTCTACATGATGGCTTTGTTGATAAGTATTTGCCAACGAGTATATATATATATATATATATATAGACATGTTTGGTGTCAATGTACCTAGCTTACATACGCTCTTTGCATAGGCACTACCTAGCTGTCCCCAAATCGGTGTTTTTTTTTTAATCAGATTTTGAATTAAAAAAATGTTGTCCTTTTATCTGGTTCTTGTTTCCTTGTTGCTTTTGGAACCGTTTTCTGTTGCCAGGCATTCGTTTTCATCCAACAGGGAACAATCTGATCAGTCAAGGGCCAGTGAGGATCTCGTGGCGAATTTGCCTGGCCAGCCTGTAGTGAATTTCAAACATTATGCAGGGTATGTGACAGTGAACGAGAATAATGGAAGACGGCTCTTCTACTGGCTTTATGAATCCCCGAGCCTGCCTGACGAGAAACCTTTAGTTCTCTGGCTTAATGGTGGTAAGAACCTATGTTTTTCATTGTTCGTTAACAACGTTGTTTTCCTGTTTGATGGTATTGTTGGTATTCGTGTTGTTTAGATGTTTTCGTGTACGTTTAGGCTGCCTGCAACGAGTTTAGTTTGTTATATTTTCCTGAATTTAATACTGCTTTATTCCAGTCTTTATGCCCAACTTTCAGTATAGAAAGCAAAGAAATAGTCTTTAACAGAAAGGGAATTGAAGAAATTCCTAAAAATGTTTTCTTGTTGTCTTGTCTACAGACTACAGACAACCTTATTCTCATATATTTTCTTAGTCTGTTGTTGTTGTCTGGTCTGTAGAAAATCTCAAATCGACGATTTTCTTAGTTAAACAATTATGATATGATAGGCTTTAAGAATTCATGTCCAGTTTCTTGCCATGAAGTGGGCACCACCTTTTCCCCCTTTCTCAAGTAACCAAATTACCAAAAGATTGTTTTTTTTTTTTTTTTGAGGAAACCAAAAGATTGTTTAAACATATCATTATTTCACTTTCGACTTCGATTTCCTGGTTCAGGTCCTGGATGTTCTTCCATTGGGTATGGGGCAACCCAAGAGATTGGACCTTTCCTCGTCGACTCTGATGAATCCAGTCTAACAGTTAATCCTTATTCATGGAACAAAGGTTTAGTATCTGTAAATCTCTCTTAACAACCTTAAAGTTCTCAGTAACCTGACATTGCTCTTTATTAATACTGCAGAAGCAAACTTGCTGTTCCTGGAATCTCCAATTGGTGTTGGGTTCTCGTACTCGAATACAAGCACTGATTATGCCAATCTTGGGGATGATTTTGCGGGTTAGATTTTTTTTTTTTTTCTCGGTTTTTCCCCTTTCTGCATCCCTTCTTTCTCACCTTGCACCCGTGTACATGTTAATGTGCAGCAAACGATGCGTATGCATTCCTGCATGAGTGGTTTCTCAAGTACCCGTCGTATAGAACCCGAGCTTTCTACATTGCTGGGGAGAGTTATGCAGGTATTTGTCACAACAACTATCTTCTGCTACATTTAGCTCAAGATTTCATGCGCCCCGAAGATTTTTCTTCTGTGTTTATATATATTTAATATATGGAATCTCTATAGATTGGATTTAGGTAGGTAGGTATATGGAAACTTGTTTCCTATTCGTAGTCTTCTTGCACCTATTTATAAGGCTTTGTATTCTCTTTTTTATATGACAATATAACACAGCATATTCAGAAATCTTCTCTTTACTTTCGTAACAACAGGGAAGTATGTTCCTGAGCTGGCTGAGATTATTGTTGACAGAAACAAAGACCCTTCCCTTTTCATTGATCTTAGAGGGATTCTGGTATGGCTGTTCTTCTGCAACTATAAAAACAGTCATTCGAGTGCTCGTTTATTGACTATTGATGATGGGCGATTGCTCGTTGCAGCTTGGCAATCCCGAAACATCTGATGTTCAGGACTGGCAGGGCATGGTGGATTACGCGTGGAGCCACGCTGTGATATCCGACGAGACTCACAGAACGATCATAGCGTCGTGTGATTTTAACAGCAACGATACGTGGAGCAATCAGGACTGCAGCCAGGCTGTGAATGAACTGCTGAAACAGTACAAGGAGATTGATATCTACAGCCTTTATACGTCGGTCTGCATTGACAGCTTGACTGGTTCGGACGATAATTCAACTCCAGTGTTCAAGACCACATCCAAAATGGTAAGTAAAATGCTCAAACTTTCCCCTCTAAGATCCTAAAGAACGCGTTCTGTCTCAACTAGTAGATCCTATTGATAACTGAAGAATGCGTTCTGTCTCAACTAAAAGTTTAAGCGTATAGACTGTACAATAATGTCTTGTTTTGTGATCAGATGCCAAGAATCATGGCGGGATACGATCCGTGTCTCGACGACTACGCCAAATCTTATTACAACAGGCTGGATGTTCAGAAAGCCCTTCATGTCAGTTCTGGTCACCATCTCAGGGACTGGAGAATCTGCAAGTATGTAATGCAATTTAATTTAATTTATTGATTGGATTCAGTCTTTTAGTATGGTAACGTTCGGCCCATGTGCATTACAACCCAGTCGACTAACCTCGACCCAATCTGGTGTAGTATGTCAGTCTTCAATGGGTGGTCTGACTCAAAGGAATCTGTTCTTCCCATATATCAGAAACTCATTGCTGCAGGAATTAGAATATGGGTATACAGGTACACAAACGAAAAGTTCGCGTTTACTTCAATTCTTCGGTTTTCTTTCTCCAATTTTTCAATTTTCATTCTCTATTCCTCGGGTGCAGCGGGGACACTGATGGAAGGGTTCCTGTGTTATCTACAAGATACAGCATAAGTACTCTTAGTCTTCCCATTACCAGAGAATGGAGGCCATGGTATCATCAGAAACAAGTAAGATGCACATCTGCTAAATTGCTTCTGATCTCTGTGAATGAGAAAATGGAATATTTTGACCTCTGTGAACAAGAAAAGGGAATGAAATCATATTCTAGTGATGACAATATTCCTTTGATTTGAGAGCACACAGGTATATTTTAGGATAAAACAACAGACAGAACCCTTTGACAAAACTGCGATATTATAGCAAAAAGAAATGCAAAAGTCTTGCTTAGTTAATTCAACCGTTCACTTTAAAGTTTTGTTCTATCAGCAGTGTAGGGGTTTGAATCTTATTGGAAATTTGGGGTCATTGAGAGACCTTGACCGATCAGAGTATACAGACTGGAGTGGAACTTAGAGACTGACGGGATGACTCGCGATTTACCCTCTCTACCCTCTGGGATAGGGGCTTTGGATGCATAGGATTAGTCTAGCGTACACTAAGATACCTAATGATCTAAAAATAATGCAAAAGTTGAACAATCAAAACAAACTATAGTTAATCCAACGTTCCTAAGTGAACTGTTAATACAACTGTAAGATCATATGATAAATTCTTACAGCGTTGTGTTGCATTAAACATGTTGCTGATGCGACCTGAAGTGAATCCGGATTAGTGACTTAAGCATATCAGATCTTGTGATTGAACAAGGCAGAGGGAGAAAAACATAAATTCTTTGTCACTATTCCAACTTTTTGTGGTGGAGCGGAATCTGTACACAATCTTTTAATCTTCCTTTTTGCCATGGCATTTCAACAGGTTGGTGGATGGGTTCAGGAATATGAAGGGCTTACTTTTGCTACTTTTAGAGGAGCTGGCCATGCAGTCCCCACTTTCAAGCCAAGTGAATCCCTGGCATTCTTCTCATCATTCCTCTCTGGGGCATCTCTCCCATTTAAAAGATAAATCATATTCTGTGAGACCGTCTCATCAGAAGACGGACGTGTAATACTTCTTATGAACGTATAAAAAAATATTATATTTTAATTAAAAAATATTATACGTCTCACAAAACTTACTCTTAAAAGATAGATCTGATACTAAGCTCCAATCAATATTGTTATGATGGTGTTTAATGCCAGAAATTTCAGCTAGAAATAGCAATGATATGATGTAATGCTTTATACATCAAAAAGAGAAGAAAGTATTTATGGTCCCTCAATAGTGCTACCACCATAAACATCTATTTCTTTTGGCTATCCATGTAATAGAAAATATGTTACAAGCTTCTTTTGGCTATCCATGTAATAGAAAATATGTTACAAGGTACATTGAGCACGTACCGATTTAATGTCTTAAGAGTTATGATGTAATAGACTGACTTAGTATTAAAAGCAAAATATTATTGAAATATATTGGCAAATGATCCAATTATCTTTTTGAGTTCGCATGTGTAATGACATAATTTGTAATATTTCAAAGGTTTATTTAGCCCTTAACCGAGTGGTGACAGGTGACATACTAAATGATTCAATTATTTTTTGAATTTGGATGTTTGATTAGAATTTCTTTTTGACAATGCACCATTTGGTATAATTCTGAGGCTTAATTAAATTCTTTAACCTATTTACTTCATTGAAGAACTGTCTGTTTAACAAATATGCTTATATAATTTTATTTATGGAAAATGGGCAAATAGACCCCTTGCTATTTGATTCATGAATTTTAAAAGACAATATGGTATGATAAGAAATATAGTATGAAAAGCACCAAAAGAATATAGAACATCCCATGCTTATGAATTACAGAAAAAAAAAGGCCACATTTCCTGTCAGGTAAATATTGGAAAAGCAGAGAATAGATGCAGTTGACATGACAGGATAAATTGTTGAATTGTTGACAAATTAGCATACAAGAGATTCAAAGAAAGAAGCTATACTTCATGCCAAAGATAAGCTTTTTCCAAGGCATTCCAGGCCCATATTCTAAAATCTGAAGTGGTAAGTGCACAATGAAGTGTATTATTCTTCAAGCAGCTTATGCAGAGAAGAATTATGGGGTTTTTCCTTTGCAAATTGCAGTGAACAGTTTGCAGCATTACACAATGCACATATTCACCATTTATACAATTATGCTTATGAAAAGTAATAATGCACTAAAGCATTAGTGCAACCAAGGCTAGCAAATGCTGCTTTTATTCATCCTCATCTTGGGATCAAAAGACGGCATTATGATGAAATGACAGCAAATGAACAACAATGCACAGAACAATCACAAGAATAATCAGGCTAAAGGTTCCATTAGTAAGAGCAAAAGTTTTTAGATTTTTAAAAGTGCTGTTAGATAGATTTGGAACCTGGGAGAAGTCCAGGAACAATGTCAATAGTAGCAGAATAAAGTTAGTCTCTTGAACGACAGCGCCTCTTCTTGGAATTATTCCCTCCCATCTCCTCTTTATCAGAATTAATTTTGTTTCTCTTCTCCATCTGCCCATCTCTGTCTTGGTCCTCACAGTTGGGAGCTGACGTTACTTCATGCTCCTGTCTCGCAAAACCTTCCTCCATGGCACTTGGCCTGGGAGCCTGCCCTTCATCTTCTTCATAAGCAGTCTTGAATAAGGCTTTAAAGAGATGGTTCTGGGCCACCTTGTCACTCAGGATCCTGCTTATATTTTCCCGGGCATATGATTGGGCGGCTTGCCTGAATTCCTCTGATTGTCTCCACTTCTGGATGGCCTTATCCTGGGTAGAAGCAAGTTCTTCATCTTTGGCCTTGAGCTGCTTCCTCTGGGCCTCAACCTTCTCGCTGAGCTTGATCTTCTCTTGCTCCAGGGCTTCAAACCTGGCCTGCGCAGCAGAGTTGGGTTTGTTGGAGGCTTCAAGTTGCAACTCCAGCACTTTCACCTTGGCCTCAGCTGCAGTGTTCTTGGCTTCTTGGATGATCCTCTGCTCGGATGAAGCATCACCCACAGAACCCTCAATCTGCTCACATTCCTCTTCTACGCCCATATCTTCAGGCCCTGCAACAAGGTAAAAATTGTCAGTCACATGACAAACAGAACCCAAACACAAGCCCTAGGTGTAAAACACAACCTCTAGCATCATTCCCTCCCCTGCAACACAACGTTTCATCCAGCTTTGTGCTGGCTTCAGAGATAGCCTTGCCCTTCTTTTCAGACTGCCTGGAATCTAGACGGGATAAAGCCCTAACATGCTTCTCACCCACAGAACCCTCAATCTGCTCGCATTCCTCTTCTACGCTCATGTCTTCAGGCCCTGCAACAAGGTAAAAATTGTCGGTCACATGACAAACAGAACCCAAACACAAGACCTAGGTGTAAAACACAACCTCTAGCATCATTCCCTCCCCTGCAACACGACCTTTCATCCTGCTTGGTGCTGGCTTCACAATCCTTGCCCTTCTTTTCAGACAGCCTGGAACCTAGACGGGATAAAGACCTAACCTGCTTCTCACCCACAGAATCCTCAATCTGCTCGCATTCCTCTTCTGCGCCCATGTCTTCAGGCCCTGCAACAAGGTAAAAATTGTCAGTCACATGACAACCAGAACCCAAACATAAACCCTAGGTGTAAAACACAACCTCTTGCATCATTCCCTCCCCCGTCCCTTTTGCAAGAACTAGTTGTGTTTCTCTTCTCAATCTCCGCATCCCTGTCTTGGCCCTCATTGCTGGGAGATGCAGTCACTTCATGCTCCTCACTCCATGCGGCAGACAGATATTCATCGCTAGGCACTGAGAGGACATAACTATGCAAAGCAGCAGCAGAACTAGAATAGATAATAAACAATATCATTAAGAAGATACAGCCAAACTAGGATATTAACACAGAATCAACAAAGAGGACCACTAAGGGACTGTTAAACAGATCTAAATCTAAAAGGGAAGAGCATTTAATTATCACAAATTATACTCCATGACAAAATGACAAGAATGTGAGTTGCACTTGTACTTACCCTAAACAAACATCATTAAAGTCATAATTCCTGGAGAAAGGAATGTCATTTTCATAAAAGATCTTGGAGGAGATAATCTTTGCACTTCCCTCGTCGATTGAGGAAATTTGGATTTCATGTTCATGTGCAAAATCAATCTTGAAAACACAAACCACAAAAGCTTCAAAGAGACTGTAAAAAATCCAACAAAACCTTCCACTACCAAGATCAAATAGCTTACCACTGCCACCACATGGGGGGTCAATATAAACTTCACATAGATGCCTGTAAGATTTAGGGGTGAAAGAACCCTTGGGATGAAGGCAAACACGATATGCAGTAGGCTTTCTGCCACTAAGGGCGACCAGAACATGAGTATTGTCAGCAAACTCATTGGAAAGCCCTATACCACCACCACCACGGTGATCATAGGGGAGAGGAATATCTTTTTCCTTAAATTGGAGCACCATGGCCTCTTCTTCCCGCCATTTCAACAATCTAGTGTTGAAAGAGAAGGCACGGCGGACACATGAACCCTCGACATCGCTGGATTCTTCGAGAAACAAAACAGATAACCGCGGAGAACAAAAGCTCCAGATACCTCAGAAACCCTAGTCCGATTCTCAAGCACGAAGGGAGGCGGCGGCGGAGTGTAAAATCGATTTTCAGCAGAATCAAAAGACCGAAAATAGAAGGGAGCAACGCGGTTTGGAAAGAAGTAAATCATACGGTTAGCACGAACTACATGAGGACATTTCAGGGCTCCGAAATCGCCATAAAAGTCTGGTTCGTCAACACATTCAGTGTCTTTAACAGGAAATTCATTGAATCTGGTAGGATTGAAAGAATAAAAGCTACTCCCATCTGGATACCGACCTGTTTCTGCAGAACCGCCGCCAATCATATACAGAGTGTGGCGGTTGCTGAAAAGTCCCATATCCTTGAAGGGGCAGGAGCCTGACAAGCTTGATGGATCAAAGTATACACACTCAACCTTGAGTTCCTTCTTCTTAAGGAATCCACCAAAGTCTGACATATTTATTCGAAAGAGTCCTTCGTAGTGAAGCAAATAAAGATACGTGAACTCTCCCATGGTTGTGCAATTGATGTAACCCTAGCCTAGATACGAATTCAAAAACACCTAGTGATAGATGAAGCAATGAAGAGCAGGCAACATTACATAGTGATGCCATTCGCCGGAGAAATCGTTGCCGACGACGGCAGGTGGAAAAAAAATCTAAGTATTTTAAAAATTTTAAGGGTAAATTTGTCTTTTTAAATATTTTTTACAATAATTTGACTAGAGAGATCAAAATTAAGAAAAATTGAATAGTTAAGGTGATAACATGACAATTTTTTGTTTCAAAAAAAAAAAAAAAACATGACAATTTTAAAATTCGTGAACTGCAATTAACAAAACCTTAATCAACTCATTTTTAAATTTGTTCATTGACTATTAAAATTTCGTTATTTAACGGTTTTCTTAATAAGTGACAAAATTGCGTACAAAAATAATAACCAATAATCAAAATAGATAATTTATTGGGTATAAAATTAATAGTTTGAGGAGTAAAACATGTAATTTTTAAAGTAAAAAAAAAATGTAGTAAATATGAATACTAAATCTAGAATTATTATTTTTTTATGATGTATGGTCCGAATAGTAACTACGAGTTTCCCTCGTCATAAAAAGAAATGCTGCATGTTTATATTCATGCTTATATTGGGATCAAAACACATCATTATTATGGAATGACAGAGCAAATGTAACAACAATGCAGCACAATCACAAGAATGGCCAAGCTAAAGGTTCCATTAGTAAGACTGTAAGAGCAAAATTTAGATTTTTATAAGTGCTGTTAGATAGAATTGGAACCAGGGAAAAATCCAGGAACAACAGTAGCAGGATAAATTTAGTCTCTTGAACGACATCGCTTCTTCCTTCTGTCCGTGTCTTCCCGGGCATATGAACGGGCGGCTTGCCTGAATTCCTCCGATTGTCTCCATTCCTGGATGGCCTTATCCCGGGTAGAAACAAGTTCCTCGTCTTTGGCTCTCAGTTGTTTCCTCTGAGCCTTGACTGTCTCACGGAGCTTTATCTTCTCGTGTTCCAGGGCTTCCAACTCGGCCTTAGCAGCAGAGCAGGCCTTGTTGGAGGCTTCAAGTTGCAACTCCAGTGCTTTCACCTTGGCCTCCACTGCAGCATACTCGGCTTCTTGGATGATCCTCTGCTCGGATGCCGCGTCTGCCCGATCAATCATGGCTAGACCATACATAATCGACTGTGCACAAGTTAAAGCATTCAGTTAAAAGACTCGTAAACAAGTATTACACCTTAATCCCGAGGGTCTAAAAAGAATCGTAACTACTACCTTGAGTTGAGTGCGAATGAACGACCGGCTAAGGGCATTATCTCCGGTCTTGTCCACTCCCTTCATCTCAAATCGAGAGGCCAAGCTCCTCGCCAAGGCCACCGGGTCATGTTCTGGGTTTTCGTCCTGCTCGCCCTTCTCTGGGGGCTTTTCACCTACAGAACCCTCGAACTGCTCGTGTTCCTGTTCTACTCCCATGTCTTCTTCATCAACGTAAACCCCATCACTATCATTGTCTACTTCATACTCCTGACTCCCATAACTAAGCTTTTCATTGCTGGGAACTGAGGGAGATCTGGGAGAATAGCTTGCCGTTTCAGCAGGAGTATAAATTGGAGAGCTGGGAGAATAGCTTACCATTGCAGGAGCAGAACTAGAATAGATAACAAATAACAAACAATTATCAAATCAACCAAGAAGACTATAACAACTTTAGTTTTTTTCTTTTTTTTTTTGAAAATCAATTTTTTTTTTCTTTTAGATGATAAGAAAACTATTATGTGCAGTAGATAAAAAAACCAATAGGCTAGTTCCACTGGAAAGCCTTATGATTATCAAAATTAATTTGTTGAGATTGTCCTCTATAGCGGGACAGATAGAAGGCTAATAGGTCAGTCCTACGAAAAAATCACTTTGAAACTTTATGATTATTAAAACCAACTTGTTGGGATTGTACTCTATAGCAACCTATAGTGGAATTATAGAAGACAAATAGGCCAGTCTTATGAAGAAACCAGTTTGAAACCTTATGCTTATTAAAATCAACTTGTTGGGATTGTACTCTATAGCAACCTATAGTGGAATTATAGAAGACAAATAGGCCAGTCTTACGGAGTGACCAAGTTTGAAACCTTGTGATTATTAAAATCTAACTTGTTGTGATTGTCCTATATAACAACCTATAGTGAAACTATAGAAGGTCAATAGGTTACTCATAAAGTCCTAGTCTAATTAAATTGGTTATTGTTGCTCCAACAACAACTATAAGGGACAACATGTAGACGCTCCATTAAAGTCAAACTCGATTTTAGTTATGTAGCCATATGAATTTGACTGGGTTGTCCTGTATAACATTACATGAAAAGAATGTGCAGTGGGTTGTACTTACGCCAAACAAACATCAGTAAACCAAGTCTCCCTGACGAAAGGAATGTGCTCTTCCCGAAATTTCCTGGATGCCAGAATTTGGGAAGACTCCCTTCTATCATAGAGGGAGATTTGTATTTTATGTTCAAGTGCAAAATCAATCTTGAAAACACAAACAAGAAGACCTGCCCGGGGACCGTAATCAACGGAACAAAACTTTCCGCCGCCAAGATCAAGCAGGCGCGATACATCACAAACCTCGCTGCTATCGCCGTTCTCAATATAAACTTCACGCAGATGCCTGTAAGATTTAGGCACGAGATTGCCACGCGGATAGAGGCAGACCCGATAAGCAGTAGGCATTCTGTCACAAAGCGCAACCATAACCCTAGTCTCATCAGAAAACTCAGCCGAAAGCCCTACATCGCCGCGGTGTTCATGTGGAAGAGGAATACCTTCTTCCTTAAATTCCTTCACCATCCGCTCTTCCTCCCGCCAATTCAACCCGCTAGTGCTGAAAGAGAAGGCACGCGCACAGGAGCCGCACGATTCTTTGATAAACAAATATATAAAATCGCGGAGAGCCAGAGCTCCAGATACCGAATAAACTCCATTATCGGCCCACCTTTCAAACGGAGGCGGCGGCAGGCCGTGAAAGCGGTTTCCGGCGTGGTCAAACCACTGGAAATGGAAGTTATCGACGGAATCCGGGAGGACGTAAATCTTATTCATAGCACGGACCACACGGGGCCATTTCACGGGGTGGAAGCCGTAAACGTTATCCGCTTCGTCGAGACACTCGGAATTTTTAACAGGGAATTCTTTGAATCTGCTGGGAACCAAACGATAGAAGGTTGTTGTTTCTGCGGAATCGCCGCCGATCATGAACAGATTGCGGCGGTGGCTGAAGAGTGCCATATCCGTGCAGAACTTTTTTGTTTGGTCGTAATAGAATACACACTCAAGCTTGAGTTCTTTGTGTTCATCAAAGGAGGAGACATTAATGCGAAAGAGTCCTCTTTGGTGGAGTAAATAAACATATTTCGACTCTTCCATGCTTGTGCTGCGATTCATGTATAACTCTAGCTACAAACAAATAAATTAAAGAACAACACAAAGTTTCAATTCCCCCTCTTTTTATATATATGATTAGGATTCACGTTTGGGCGCGCATTTGCAGTTATTAGTCCTTTTCCTAACAAAACACAACCTACATATATATATATATACAGGATAACCCTAACTCCAACATATTGTTACCTAAACTCTAGCTTGGGCCCGCCTTGTCATTGAAGTGGTGAGATCAAGTGGTCTATCACTTGAGTTGGCTCCATAAGACTATGAATAATATTTTTAATAAATTGAATAATATGTGATTTTGTATAATTTACAATAAAGCATGGATTATATATTGTGACATTGTCCTCCCCACTCTCATTTGTATGATTATTCTCATCAATCCCTACACTACCCAACTTCTCATACCCCCTATTTTCCAATTTCCTTCGCACCCTTCTACTCATATCTAATCAATTTTACCCACACAACTTCAAGCTAGAAAGGAATATAATTGAAAGATGATCAACGAAACCCAAAAACTTCATACCACTTTAGCAACTTAAAGCATCAATACAACCCTCAAAATCAAAATCTACAGCACGGAAGTCGCACGGAGAAACCCAGAAACTTCCGGCAACTAACCCGGAGTCGGCGGCACCCATGCTCTCTGCGGAAGGGAGAACACACGATATCGCCGCTTTTGATGCTGAGGGTGTGTGTTGAATACCTAATATTTCATTGCATAGGCTTCGCGGGGCTAGCTAGTTGGTTCGACCGATACCTTAAAGAGTTAAAGTCTTGCTCCAGCGGTACTGTGGGGTTTTTAACTTAGGGGAACAGAGGAGTGCAACGTGGATCACGGATAATTGTTTATTTTTAGTATATTAAAAATTAATTTTTAATGCATGTACACACTACGGAAGGTTCATTTTAAAGTAATATACTTCAAATAAACTTGCAATACACTAAAAACAAAACTTGAAAAAAGTAAACATTTAATATAGTAAAAATGATTGTGTATGTCAATGGTCTACCTTGCAATGTAAACCATGATCTACCGTTTAATTTTCATTTGTTCAATGCAATCAAAATTGATATATGATAAAAACTAAAAATAGTAATTAATTACAAATTATCAAGCACTATTTTGTTCATGAATTAAGCATTAAATTTTGATCAAACTTTTTTAGATTTGAGAATCTATATTAAATCTGAAAATTTGATACAATTCTTGTTAATTTTGTTACCTTACCCCAAAAAGACTTTATACAATATCATACATATCTATTGGTTGTTAGGATTGGATCATAGAATACACACTCGAGCTTGAGTTCGTTCTTGCATTTTCGACCATAGTCGGAGACATTAACACGAAAGAGTACGGCCTTTATCCTGCATATGATGTGAACCTAGCTAGATACGAAAAACACCTAAAGGCAAAGACATCAACTTCCTCTCTTTTTTACGTATATGCATGAATCCCCCGAATCACGAGCAAAACACAGCCACCATGGACTAAAGTTTACAAGAAACAACAATACATATAAAAGTGAAAATTTTCGAAATGAAAAATGATACGGAGTAAAAGAAAAAAAAAAGTGAGATAGATTCACAAATGATTTTTTTTTTTAGAAAACTAAAAAGGATAAAATGTCAAACATTTATTTTTTTTAAAAAAAGTTAATTTTCAAATTAGTCCATCCGCTATTAAAATATGGTTATTTAATGGTTTTCCTAACCAGTGACTGAATTGGGTACAAAAATAATACTTAATGACCAAATTAAAATAGGTAATTTACTGATCAAATTAATAGTTTAAGGACCGAAACATGTAAATTTGAAAGTCAATAATAAAATATGGTAAATGTGAATAATTGATAGACCAAATGGAGAATTAATCATTTGTTATTATTATGTATGTTAGTGCACACCTTTGAATAATATATGCAAATTTCCCTGTCAAAAAAAAAAAGTTAGGGCTTCTAAATTTGGGAGCAACCCCACTCAATTAAGTTGGTATAATAATTTGTTGGGTTTTGTCAAGTTGTTTGACTTCCCATGGAAACTATTATCTATTGTTTGTATTGGTTTGAGCCAATCAGTGCACTATGGCCAACCTAGGCTTTGTTTGAGTGGGGGTTTCGTCAAGTTGTTTAACTCCTCGTGGGAGTTCTCTATTGGTCGTATTGGTTTAAGCCGGTTAGATATGGACAACGTAACTTAGGCTTGTGATGAACGGAGGAATTCATCAAGTTGTTTGACTCCCCATGAGAGCTGTTTATTAGCATTTTTTGTTTAAGCCGATCAACTATGCGCAACCTAGACTTGATTTGAGCAAATCAACTATGAGCGCAACAATCAAGGTTAGTTTTGGTTTACCTCCTTATAGTCTTTTGCCGATTAGGGGAACATAGCAGTTTACCGGTCTTTTTCAAAGAAAAAAATAGTGTATTTACTAGTCACCGCATCAATTTTTTTTCTGTATTTCTCATCAATGTGTTTTCCATTGCCATTCATATTCAACATTTATGCAAATATTTATGCTTATCAAAAGTTATAATGCACTAAAGCGTTATGCAATCAAGGCTAAGTAATGCTTGAATTGTTTAGATTCATCCTCATATTGGGATCAAAACACAGAGTTATGATGAAGTGACAACAAATAATGTAACAACAAATGCAGCACAACAATACAAGAATATCCAGGCTAAAGGTTCCATTACTAAAACCAAAAGTGAGATTTTTAGAAGTGCTGTTGCCTGTTGGATAGAATTGGAACCAGGGAAAAGTCCAGGAACATCAGCAGCAGAATAAAGTTAGTCTCTTGAACGACATTGCCTCTTCCTGCTGTCCATGTTTTCCCGGGCATATGATCGGGCGGCTTGCCTGAATTCCTCGGATTGTCTCCATTCCTGGATGGCCTTATCCCGGGAAGAAACAAGTTCTTCATCTTTGGCTCTCAGCTGCTTCCTCTGAGCCTTGACTGTCTCATGGAGCTTTATCTTCTCGTGCTCCAGGACTTCCAACCGCGCCTGAGCAGCAGAGTTGGCCTTGTTGGAGGCTTCAAGTTGCAACTCCAGTGCTTTCACCTTGGCCTCCACTGCAGCATACTCAGCTTCTCGGATGATCCTCTGCTCCGATGCAGCGTCTGCCCGATCCATCATGGCCAGACCATACATAATCGCCTATGCACAAGTTAAAGCAGTTAGTTGAAGACTCATAAAAAAAAGTATTGCACCCTAATCTCGACAGTCTGAAAAGACTTATAGCTACTACGAACATACCTTGAGTTGAGTGCGAATGAAAGACCGGCTAAGGGCATTATCTCCGGTCTTGTCCAGACCATTCATCTCAAAATTCGAGGCCAAGCTCCGCGCCAAGGCCACCGAATCATGTTCTGGGCTTTCCCTTTCCTCCTCCTGCTTGCCCTTCTCCTCATCAGACCGCTTGGACACCAAACTGGATGAAGATCTACCGGGCTTTTCTTGGTTCTCAATGCTAGGAGCTCCAGTTACTTCATACTCCGGACTCCCATAACTAAGCTTTTCATTGCTGGGAACTGAGGGTGAGGGTGAGGGGGAGGGGGAATAGCTTTGCGTTGCAGAAGCAGAACTTGAAACTGAGGATGAATAGCTTTGCATTATTGCCGGAGCAGAACTACAATAGATAACAAATTAAACAACATCAAATCAACAAGAAGGACTATAACAGGAAGAGGAATCCTAGTGTTGCTAGATATAAAAATTAGATGAAAATTAAGAATGTGAATTGTACTTACGCCAAACAAACATCAATAAACCAAGTCTCCCTGATGAAAGGAATGTCGTCTTCCTGAAATTTCCTGGATGCGAGAATCTGGGAGGAGACTCTTTTGTCGAAGAAGGAGATTTGTATATTATGTTCAAGTGCAAAATCAATTTTGAAAACGCAAACCAGAAGACCTAAACGGGGACCGTAATCAATAGAACAAAACTTTCCCCCGCCAAGATCAAGCAAACGCCACACATCATAAACCTCGCTGCGGTCGCGGTTCTCAGTATAAACTTCACGCAGATGCCTGAAAGATTTAGGCACGAGATTGCCACACGGATTGAGGCAAACACGATAAGCAGTAGGCATTCTGTCACAGAGGGCGACCATAATCCGAGTCTGGTCAGAAAACTCATCTGAAAGCCCTACATCCGCGGTGTTCATGCGGAAGAGGAATACCTTCTTCTTTAAATTCCTTCACCATCCGCTCTTCCTCCCGCCAATTCAACCCGCTAGTGCTGAAAGAGAAGACACGCGCACAGGAGCCGCACGATTCTCGGATAAACAAATATATATAATCGCGGAGAGCCAAAACTCCAGATACCGAATAAACTCCATCGCCCCATCTTTCAAACGGAGGCGCCGGCAGGCCGTGAAAGCGGTCTCCGGCGGGGTCAAACCACTGGAAATGGAAGTTATCGACGGAATTCGGGAGGACGTAAATTTTATTCTCAGCACGAACCACACGGGGCCGTTTCACGGGATGGAAGCCGTGAAAATCAGTGTTTTCGTCGAGATACTCGGAATTTTTAACAGGAAATTCTTTGAATCTGTTGGGAACGAAACGATAGAAGGCTGTTTCTGTAGAATCGCCGCCGATCATGAACAGTTTGTGGCGGTGGCTGAAGAGTGCCATATCCGTGCAGATGAAGTTTGATTGCTCATAGAATACGCACTCGAGCTTGAGTTCTTCGTGCTTGCGGGCTTCATCAAAGGAGGAGACATTAACGCGAAAGAGTCCTCTTTGGTGGAGCAAATAAACGTATTTCGACTCTTCCATGGTTGTGTTGCGATTCAGGTATAACCCAAAGTTTCAATTCCCCCTCTTTTTATATTCAAGTTTGGGCGCGCATTTGCAGCACGTACTAGTCCTTTTCCTAGCAAAACACAGCCTATATATATACGCACATGAAAACCCTAACCCGGAGATATTCTTTGACCCGCCAATCGTTGGAGCGGTGAGGTCAAGTGGTCTATCACTCGAAAATTATTCTGTGGACCTGGGTCCATCTTGTAAGGTGGAACCGCCATATTGTTGGAGTGGTGAGGTCAAGTGGTCTACCACTCAAAAATTATTCTGTGGATAGGGGTCCACCTTGTAAGGTGGGCCCGCCCTATCGTTGGAGCGGTGAGGTCAAGTGGTCTATCACTCGGTAGTATTATGTGAAATTAGATCCACCTTGCAAGGTGGACTTGCCCTATAGTTAGAGTGGTGAGGTCAAGTGGCCTATCTCTTAGAAATTATTCTGTGGACTCGGGTTCACCTTGCAAGGTGGACCCGCCCTATCATTGGAGTGGTGAGGTCAAGTGGTCTATCACTCGAAAATTATTCTGTGAACCCGGGTCCACCTTGCAAAGTGGATCCACCATATCGTTGAAGTGGTGAGATCAAGTGGTCTATCACTCGAAAATTATTCTATAGATCCGGGTCTGCCTTGCAAGGTGGACCCGAATTTTGAATGTTCACAAGATATGAATAATATTTTTAATAATTTGAATAATATTTGATTTTCTATAATTTACAATAGAGTAATTTCTACTTTTAAGTCATGGACTATTGTGAAATTGTCACATTTAGTCATATTCTTTTAATTTTGTCATACTATATCCTTTTAACTTTAGTTTGTTTGTCACATTTAGTCTTCCTTTTAAAATTGTTATTTTAATTAATTTGTTTTAATAAAAATGCTAACATGTAATTATTATCATTCAAATCTCATGCCCCAACATATAATTTATTCCTTAATTTCTTCTATAAACTTTTTTAATTTAATGATGAAACGTCATTGTTGGCACTGAAAATTTAAATAATATTATTGGGTCGTGACGGATAATGGGTTATTAAATTAATTGTTTTAATTAATTAAATTGGACTAATATTTATTTAATTGGGTTGATTAAATAGCTCAATAAATAATTAGTTGGTCTAATTAGTTAATTTAAAGTAATTGTTGCTGAACTGCTGGCCCAAGTTCAGGAAATATATTTGATTGAGTTGGACCAAGCTAATTGGATTAATTGGGCCGCTTAAATTGGCTGGCTTTGACTTGGTTTGGCCCATCAAAATTATATGTGGATTATATAATTTTGAGGAAATTGTGGATATGATAAACTGGTTCAAAAATATGAAATCATGAACCTGGACGTGATAGTGTCCCGATACGTTCCTTATATTTAATTCAAATATTAATTAAATATAAGAATTATCCAAATGGATAGAGTTGGTTATTTTTTTTCTCCTACCAACTCACCACTATAAAAAGTGGTTTCATTTTCAAGGAAAGGGAGCTCTGAAGATCTGCATAGCGAAGCTCTGCTGAAATCTCACCAGAATATTGTCTGGAACACACTTGCAATTTATTTGCACCGAGGGATACGCCTGCAATTAATTTGCACCAAGGAACACTTCCAGTTGGCATACTCCAACTTGGCATCCTTCCAGTTGGCATACTTCCAACTCGGCATACTTCCAGTTGGCATACTTCCAACTTGGCATACCTACAGTTGGCATACTTCCAACTCGGTACACTTCCAGTTCAGCATACTCTGAACTCGGTACACTTCTAGTTGGCATACTTCCAACTCGGCATACTTCCAGTTGGCATACTTCCAACTCAGCACACATTTAATTCGGCATATTCTGGATTCAGTACACATCTAATCGGCATACTTCCAGTTCAACATATTATGAACTAGGCATACTCCCAATTGACATACTTTTAGTAGAGAATCAGAGGACTTATACACAGAGATTGTATCCCTTTTTTCGTTTGATACATACTACTCATTGTAACCGATACTTTGAATTTTGAATATATACAATTCAAGTTTTTCGCGTTTACAGTCATATTAACCATATTTATTAAATAGTGAAATAATAAAATTATAAAATGATGATTAAATATGATGACAAACTAATGAAAGTCCTCAATAATGTGATATGACAAAACTAAAAAAGTATGACTAAATGTGACAATGTTACAATAGCCGGTGATTAAATGTGAATTTTTCTCTTTACAATATTATCCGGTGTTTAGTCAATCTCCCATAATAGATTAATAGTACAAAAAGAGAAAATCGAATCTAAATTTAATGTGTGAAGCATGACTATTTACACCGATCTCGCCGTAACATGAAGCGTAGTCATTAGGCAAATTATATCGTGGACCATGGTCCACAATGCATTGTGAACCATGATCATAACTGATACTGCAGTTGTGTTGAACGGATATTGCAGTTGTGTTGAAAAGATACTGCAGTTGTGTTGAAAGGAAACTGCAGTTGCACGGAACAGAGGCCGTTCATCCGTTCCACACAACTGCAGTATCCGTTCAACACAACTGCAGTATGTTTTCAATACAACTGCAGTATCCGTTCAACACAACTGCAGTTCTAGATGAATGACACGGCCTCTGTTCCGCACAACTGCAGTTCCTTTTCAACACAACTGCAGTATCCTTTCAACACAACTACAATATCCTTTCAACACAATTGCAGTATCAACCATGACCCATGATCCACAATGCATTGTGGATCATGGTCCACCGTATAAGTACTGTAGTCATTAAGATAAAAATGTTGCGAGAGCATCTTCATGCGTAAGCATTAAACGAAATTAATTATCTCTGACATGCATATCTAAAAGATTTAAGATCTAGGCTTTCAGATTTGGACCATTGATTAGCCACCCCACTAAGCTGAATATATATAGGAAAACACGATTTTATTCTCCAAATATTTTTCCCTAATATTTTCTCTCATGATTTTTTGTTGGTAGATTCACGGAGTCTTTCTCTGTCCGTTTAACGGTCCAAGTCCACCCACGTTTGCTCCGAGAGGCACGGGAGCTGGCCCAGGGGGAATCATTACTTGTGGGAATCGAACCCGGGTTCTCCCGGAATTCTTCCCCACAAAGAGAGATATTTTCTCTCATGATGTACTTTATGATCATTGAGTGACCATAAATTGGGTGATCCCACTATTAATCACCAAGCTAAGAAAGTTACTTGTCAACTTAGAAAATGTCATGTGAGGGGAAAATTTGTAGTATGTAGTGGGTAGCATAACACTCTCTCTCTCTCTCACACACATATATTAGATTGGGTTCTTGAATACCTAATATTTCACCGCATAGGCCCGGTGGAGCTATATATTACACTGTTATACTCCGTTACTATTTAATTCTAATATTAATGGCTCCATGCCTCCATCATTATTATCATACACGTACATCTATCATATCTTTTTCTTATTATTTAATTATTAGTTTATTAAAATCATTTTATAATTAATTTAATTGTTAATAATATTTTAATTAAATTTATATGAATGGTGAGTCATAAATGTGTGTTTGTATATAATACATATATTATTTGCATATAAATATAACTTGAACTATAATTTTAAATTATTTATATTTATCAACGTTTTAATATTGGACATGAATTTTCGCGCATCACGCACACAAAATGCTAGTAATAAAAATAAATGTCAAAATGCTAGTACTAAAAATAAATGTGTATATCAGTGGTTTACCTTACAATGTAAACCATGATTCACCGTGTTTGAAATATTTAATTTTCATTTGTTCCATGCAATCAAGATTATGATAAAAACTAAAAATAGTAATTAAAAATTCTCAAACACTTTTTTGTTCATGAAATAAGCATTAACTTTTGATCATACTTTTTTAGATTTGAGAATCGATATAAAATATGAAAATCTGTACAATTTTTGTTAATTTTGTTATCTTACCCCAAAAAGACTTGATACAATATCATGCATATCTATGGGTTGTTAGGATCGGATAAGAAAACTTGTTAAAATTATACAAAAATTTTTAATTCGGTATGAAATTGGTCAAATTAAAAAATAATAATAATTTTAATAATAATAAGCCAAAATATATCTATAATTTCTCTTTAACTTATGTTTTAATGAAACAATCAATGATATGTTCTCGCCCAAAGAAATTAAATCACATTTTTTAATAAGTAGAAAATTTGAAACGCTACCTCCATATGTGTATATATAACACGATTAACATCATATCGTGTATAAAATAAAAATAATTTAGACTTTAATTATAAATTTATTTTTGTTGAGTGACCAGAGAAATAAGCAGTCACTAGATTTAAACGAAGAAATGGTTAATGTTTCAACCATGAAAGCTGGTAAGGTTGATGCAATACTCCCTCGGCGATGGAGACACCAAGACCGGTTTGAACATTACTTAAGCTGGCAGAATCGTTAGGTGACAGTTGATTCAGCAATGATATGAACGAGGTACTTCCCTCCATCATTGCATTGTTAGCAGCTGTCTCATGATGATGATCCTCGTCGATTCTTGGCGGCGCCGCCGCCGTGATTCCCATGGCCATGCACGTTTGATCTCTCGGTGAATCCCAGGAGGTTTGTTGGGTTCCGTTAATCCCGCCCGACATCATCGTCGTCCCGGCATATAAATTATGTCCGTTGTTGATCTCGAAAAATTCCCCAAAACTCAACCCTCTTGACGCCCTGGAATTGGGGTTTTGGTGATCGCCAGCGCCACCGCAGCCATCCAACGACGTCGTTGAAGTCGCAACCGTCGCGTCCTCCGTCGGATCACCTCTTCCGCCGCTCTCCACCGGTCTACTCGAACCGTTTTTCTTGAAAATCCGGCACAACACCCAATCATCTAACTGCGTTCAAACGAATTAAATACAATACATACACTAAAACATAGTTAGAAAAAATGGAAATATATATAAAAATAATAATTAGACTCCTGAAATTTAAAAAATTACAAATAAACACTCAAACTTGTTACAATTAATCAAACAAGTCATTTTTGCACCTAACTTGTACCAATGAAATTACGATGACATGGCAATGCTAGCTACTCTCGTTGAAAATAAAATCGTCTCAGTTACCCTTTTTCATGAAAAATGTGATTAGTCGGATTACCTTTTTTGAAAATATTAATCATCAACTGTTCAATATTCTGTTCAATATTCAGTGAAATCATCGTTGGAACCCTAATAACGGGTGTAGATAATGACTATTGAGAGCAGATGCATCCAAATTACAAGTTAGAATGTTTAATTGTAACATTTAAAAGTTCAGTCAAATTAATTTTTTATTTAAAGATTTGTTTGACCAATTTGCTGGATATGTATATTATTCAATGTAAACATATATAATTAACAGCGCATATGTTACATACCCTTAAAGAGCTTTTCTTGTTTACTATGTCATCTCCGAGAGGACGATGAGCCGAAGAGGGCGCCATAGAATTAACAACGTTGTCGGGGAGGCGATATTCGTGCATGACCCAATTGGTCTTCATCCCTTTGGGCGGCTTTCCACGGTAGAAAACCAGTGCCTTCTTCACGCCGGCCTTCTGCGTGCCGTTACACGTCAATATCGGTTTATCAGTTCCGGTGGCCTTCCAGTACCCCGACGTCGCCGCTCGATTCGGCCGTGTCCCGTTTGGGTACTTTCGGTCTCTGGGGCTGAAGAAATACCACTCTTGCTCCCCGAACTTCGCCTTGCCTGAATATTCACCGGAAAATCAAGAAAACGTGCATATCAGCATCTATATATATATATATATATATATATACACACACACACTTCTGACTTTCTTGACTTAAAACGGTCACTTATGAACAACCTAATATGATTTACTATCAATTATCTCCTTTTGTTTCTATACCGACTAGAATTATAAGGCCGGATTTATGCATTGCATACCCTCGTATAGTGATTGCATATATGTTCCTTCCTCACCCAAAATCTATACAGGAATGATTATATATATATATATATATATATATATATATATATATATATATATATATATATATACTGAAATGATATAGGGCTATGGTAAATGGTTATTAGCTGATTGGGTTAGAGGGTAGAACTAGTTTATAGTTGTTTGCAGAAAAATGTTTGGTAAATTAGCTCTTAATTGATAACTGTTTGATATAATTTCTTTTCTCAAAAATTAATTGAAAAAGTTATTTTGAGTAAATTTTTAAATTTTAGTATTTTTAGAATTAAAAAAGTTGATTAACCAAATATGATTTTTTAACCAAGTCAAATAGTTAATAGTGATCTAATAAGTCTAAAATTGACAGACTAATTATTTTACCAAAGAAGATCATATATTCCAAGCAAAAACACTTATTAACTTTCTTGATATCAAGCCGTTAGTCAGGACAACCTAACCTCATTTACTACCGGTTATCTCCTTATGTTCCTATATTGGTTAGGATGATACTGCTGGATTTTTGCAGCGCACACCCTCAGATAATGACAGTATGTTTTCCAGTCACCCAAAATCTATAGAGAAATGAAAATATTACTTGGGAGCTCCCATGGATCGAATTTGTAAAGATCAACTTCGGCAATTATGGTGACGGGCAACGGGAGGGAAGCCGTCTTTTTCTTGAGGTAGTGGACGACGAGCTCCTCGTCGGTGGGGTGGAACCGGAAGCCCGGCGGCAGCCGTGGGTGGCCGGAATCGGATCTTGAATCGGCGGTGCTCTCCATAATTATATTGTGTGCTAATTGCCTAATTTTGGTTGCTGGGCATCTAAAACTGCGAACAAATATATTTGTAGGGTACAACGTATGACTGTATTGATGGTCGGGATACCGAACCGTCACCACTGGTTGCGCGACACGCGTTGGTTGATGACTGCGTTGGTTTTGACACGTCAGAGGTGTGGCGGTGGGGACCACTCCTACGTAGGACAGAAACAAAATACAGCTAAACAGCACGCTGTTGATGTCATGCGTTTCCTGTGTAACAGAACAGAAACTCCTTTCCTGTCCAGCTCATCAATTCGTTCGAGTTCGGAGTAGCAGATTTGTTAATGTATTATCAGTTGATTAAGGGTATATAATATGTGAATCAGAGAATAAATTAAGCGTATATAATATTTTAATTACATGTACATAATTTAGACTATGATTCACAATATAAAATGTAGACTCTGATCCACGATATACCAATAGACAAAATTGTTAATATTGCCAAACCTTTTTGGATAATATATAGGCCCATAGATGGTGAAACCAATTGTTGTATGGTGGACTATGGCCCACAAACCACTATGTGGGTTGTTAGGCCGTGGAACCAGGTCCACCTTGCAAGGTGGACCTGGATCTACATTCACATACACTATACTCTACATTCATATACACTATACTTTACATTCACACATTACAGGATTATATGTTTAGTAAATATACTCTACATTTACATACACTATACTCTACATTCACAATTTGTAAACTCCACATTCACACATTCAAAACTCTATATTCACAAGTCCTATACTCCACATTCACAACTTGAGAACTCCACATTCACACATTACAGGGCTACAAGTTGCTAGAACTTCTTAACTCTATTACAGATTCACACATGCATAACTCTACATTCACGATTTCTATACTCCATATTCACAATTTGAAACCTCCACATTCACACATTTCTGGGCAACTCTACATTCACACAATCATAAATCTACATTCACGATTTCTATACTCTACATTCACACTTTGAAACCTCTACATTTACACATTTTTGGACAACTCTATATTCAGCAATATGTTTACTAATTAAAAAAAAAAAAAAAAAAGAGACAAAAACGACGTAGTTTTGGACCTGACCTGGGTCCACAACATTATTTGCCCCACTATGTGAATCATGGTATAATATAATGGTTTGTTTTTTTATTTTTTTATTTTTATTTTTTGTTAATGTATCACGTTATAGATATGTATATTGTCAAATAAAATTGTAGTAGAATTAAAATAATACTTTAGTGTTGCTATAATGAAACTAGTGTGTAGAAAATGAAACTAAAAAAATAGAGCTAATGCAATAAAGTATATTGTCAAATGAATCTGAAGTGCAATTAAAATGATACTTCACGTTGCTATAATTAGACTAGTGTGTGTGAAAATGAAACTAAGAACATAACATATATTGTCAAATGAACCTGAAGTATAATTAAAATGACGATACTTCAGTGTTACTATTTTGTAGGGGACTGGCCAAATGGTTTGCTCCATTCACATGAGTGGGGACCGAACTCCCAACCTCATGCTTAAGGGACAAGATGCTGAATCACCACGCCAATCATGTTGGTTGCTTCAGCATTACTATAATAAAACATGTGTGTATGAAAAATGAAACTTAAAAACGTAACTCATGTAATAATGTGTATTGTCAAATGAACATGAATTATAATTAAAATGATACTTCAGCATTATTATAATGAAACTAGTGTATGTGGAAAATGAAACTAAAAAAACAGATCAAGTTCATGTCAAATGAAATCGATGTGCAATTAAAATGATATAATTTTGTTTTACTTCATGATCGATTCACGTGCACGCTGCTACATGGACCATGCTTTATAGTAAACTTTGCCTGGTGAAACAAGTTTGAGCTCAAGTTTTTGTTTTTTTTTTTTTTGTTTTTTTGTTTTGTTTTGTTTTGTTTTGTTTTGTTTTTTTAAGAAAACAAAACAAACATAGAAGCTATCATTATTGGGAATCAAAAAATTGTAAATACTAGGGGTAACAAGGAAGTCTTGGACTAGACTGAGAGGCCACACCCTCAGTAAGGAAATATGGTTCGTTGTTCTTTTAATATGGAGAATATGGATTCTAATATATTCAAAGTGTGAAGTAATATAACTCTATTTTTGATAATAAGACTAATATAAGAAGTCATAGATCTTTATAGATATTATTGGACAATATTTATAAGTGACAAGCTTTATAATAGATTAATCAATAGAATAGTGATAAGTAATGTATAGTTGGATTTATTGCATTTTTTGATAATTTAGAAATGGATAATGAAGAGATCATATTACACTGAAACGGGAGATGAAAGGTAAGACGATGAGATGCTCACTCGTCAATGTGCCGGGTGCTAAGAACTAAGAAAAAGGTCGACATCTTTCTCTAACAACATAACTTATGGTTATTTACTAGTGTACGAGCATTTAGGACAGATTGATCAGTTGAAACACATCTCACAATTTACTTCATTTACCAATCTCTAAATTATGAGTGGTTAAAAATCCTTAAGTTTGACATTCAAATTTATAACTTATAGTTATTGTCACTTAAGTTACAAATATGAAATGAAAAAAGTAAAACACTGTAGTATTATTTATTTGAAGGCAAAAACTTGTGTATGTGAGACCGTCTCACGGATCCTTGTTCCGTAAAACGGGTCGGACCAAAATTAAATGTAATATTTATACTGAAAAATATAATATTAATCAATAATAAATTAAAGTTACATGTATGAAAAAATTTTGATATAAAAGTATTACATTTTTCTCCAAAAGTGTTACATTTAATTTTCTAAGTAACAAACACTTGCCAACATTACTTATAAGGAAAATTGTAATACTTTTGATAAAAATGTAATACTTTTACATTTTATGTAAAAGTATTATTTTTTTTCAAAAGTATTACACTTTTTCTTATAAATAACAAACAATTTATTTCTTATTACTTTATTAGTACTATTATTACATTTTTCAGCATAATCATTACATTTTAATGTTGATCTGATCCAAGCCATACAAGTATGACCCCTTTTTTTGAATTCAATCTCTCTCCTTTTTTTTTAAAAAAAAAATAAATAGCTTTGACCTACTTAACATAAAATTATTGATAGACGTCACTCACACGTACACTCGAACATAAAGTTCTTTCTAAAACAAAAAATATATAGTTTGTCCTCATCTCTGACTAATGGTGAAGAAATTGTATACATAGTGTATGTTGAATTATATGTATGCATGGTGCACTTTCTCAAGAATGTGCACAAATCATTTGAATTACGTGTACGCTTGACTACGGCAATACATGGATTAGATTTTATGTACAAGTTAAAATTTAACATTTTAGTCACTGAATTGGACATGGGAGACTCTATTCTTTAAAGAATTACGAATAATTCAAAATCAAATGTGCAGTTCAAGACAAAGCTAAGGGGATAAATTTCAAGTGTCAAGACCAGATTGAGAGCCTATGACTATAGTGAGCGCATGGGCTAACATGTTCGCTAATTCCGTGAATATATTAGACTCAATTCAATAAATTTTAAATCCAAACTAAGGTTGCTGACTTGATGATCAACCTAGGAGGGTTGGTCTGAGAAGAAGGGGTCTGGTTGACGGTTTCTAAAGTATGGATTTAACGATAACCGTTACAACCATTACAGGTGCCCACTTTGCTTAGGTGAGAGGTCTCAGGTTCAAACCCCAATGTGGGGGCATGGACTCTTTGTAATTTAGTAGATTGAGAAAGTATGTATGAACAGATACTACATTGTAATAGAGTCAATAGTATTAAAAAAAAAATTATTATTAACAAATGTCAATTGAATACGTAATCGACAATGCAATAAGGTCTTAATAAATATATATACTTTTTGATTCTGACTAATATAATGGTGAATAAAGTGTATATATAGTGTTGAATTATATATATGTTAGTATGGTGCACTTTCTCAAGAATGTACACAAAAGCACAAAGCAACTACATACATTACGTGCATATCTTCCTTCAACTTTTCTTAACCTATTTAGGGACATAGGAATATTCTTACCAAAGCTTCCTCCACCTTTCAATAACTTAATCACTATAATCTTTCTTTTTCAAGCTTCTAATTAAAACTATTCTTTGTACCAAACATGATTTCCGAGAAACTACGTACTAATAGAATTTGCAAACCCCTGATATACACCAACACGTTTTTTGTCAAAAACATACATGAAAACACGTACAATACACTTATAAAATTAGAGCGTGTGATGCTACCAAACTGCATTATATTCTTCTTCTAATTTTAACTCTCAAGGGGTGTTTAGTTGGATGGAAAAGTTTTTTCAAGGAAAAAGTTTTTCTAAAGATTGAGGAAAATGTTGTTTGGTTCATTGCATTTGGGAAGTAAAAATGAATTGACATGACTATTATCATTGTGATTCATTCTCAATTATTATTATTATTATTATTATTATTATTATTATTATTATTATTAGAGTTAATTCTATTTTTGGTCCTAGATTTATAGGTGACAATCCACTTTTAGTTATTTTTTATTAGAACACCACTTTTGGTCCTAGTATTATTGTGGTATGACCAATTTTGATCCTTTATCAACAAATCAGTGTAAATATCGTTAAATACAATGACATTTCGGTGTAAATACAATGTTTTCAAAAAAAATAAACATAAAAAATATAACGATTCAACATACTTTGTATAAAAAAAGATTGAAATGTCTTTGTATTTAACGATATTTCAACGATCTTGTTGCTAGAGACTAAAATTGGTCATGCCACAATAATACTAGGACCAAATGAGGATGTTCTAATAAAAAGGGACTAAAAGTGGATTGTCATCTATAAATTTAGGACCAAAAATGGAATTAACTCTTATTAATAATAATAATAATAATAATAATAATAATAATAATATTATTATTATTATTATTATTATTATTATTATGTAGGGGTATATAAGTCTTTATACCCATTATTTCTTACAATTCCAAATCCAACCAAACAATGAAATCAATATTCAGTAATTTCTTTTCCAGCAACCAAACAATGAAATCAATCTTCCTAGTAATTGCTTTACCATTTAATTTCACTTTCATTCCCCTGAAATATTTTTTGCAAATCATACGGGCCCTTAATATTCACATTATTATGTGACAATACTTAATTAGGTTTTTTTTTTTATAAATGAATTGATCAATTCACAAGTAGCCAAATATTTGGGGAAACCCCCAACCAAGTTTGTCGGACGGTCGGTTTGATAATCACAAGGTTTCAATTAAGTTCGACTCTTCGTGAAAGTTATCTATTGGTCTTCTTAGTTTGAGTCGTTTGGTAAGCTAGGGCAACTAGAGCCTAGGTTGGTTTACCTTCTTATGGTCTTTTGCTTGACCGACTATGGTCATAAGGCGTGTTTCACCCAAAACGCACATTTGAATAACCACTACATGCTTTTCCAAAAATCAAAGTAGCCAAATATTAAAAAGGGAAAATAGCAGCATTTTTCATAAATTGAATACATTATTAACAAGTACAACTAAAAATGAGCATGGAATTACATATTATTACACGAACGTGATTTACTAAGTGCACATCTTGAGTGACAGGGAATTTCTGACTTAAAAAAAACATGGAATTAGAATGAATAATTTGCTATTGTACGTAGAAACTTTCTAGGAAACCAACCAATGAATTCAATCAAATTAGAAGAATGAAGAATTCAAGTGTTTATATGTCCTAACAGCGGTATAAAACCGGATCATCTGATCTTTTGAAGCAGCTGACACCCAGTTTTTTTGTTTAATTTGATGAATTGGTCTCTTTCCACCTCCACCATGTTGCTCATAACAGCTTCTGTAACCCTTGTTAAGAGTTCAGACCAATCCCTACAAACATGCAAACAAATTCCCATAAGAAATTAGAATGTAACATAACTAGAGCTTATATTATAGGTAGTTAAACAATAAATTAATAAAATGATATTTTCTCAAATCCAAGAAAAGAGCGAAGAGTTTATATCTCCGAACCCTTTTCTTCCCCTCTTCTAGATAGTATTTCTCGGCTACACACAAGTCTCTCAACGAGATCACCAATGGTAGGTCCTAAGCTCAAGTGAAGAGTCATCCCAAAAGACTTGTCCAAAGTAATTCAATTGGTATATGGTCCATCTTTTGCCAAACCAACTGCTGACTTCATAACCACAAAATTAATTGGACTCTCAATGTAAGCAGTCTATTAGCTTATTTGAGCTGACCAACTATGAACAACTTAAGCTGGTTTAATTTGCCTCATCTTTAAGTAGTGACTGCAATTGCCTCGTAAAAAAAAATGTTACATGCAACTATGCAAGATAATTATACATTTAAACAACTTACCCATGCATGGTATCAAAAGTGATTCCAACGGTGAACTTTGCCTCCTCAAGAGCCCATCTGAATTTCTCCATGTCCTTATTATCTCCATAAACCCTAAAAATGTTGTCCTTAACTGCAAGCTCAGAGGGCTTTACGTCGCAAAAAACTGGAATCACCCTTTTCTTGCTCTCCACCATGAGAGCCAACTCATGCAGGCAAAAATACGACTCACAATACTGCGGCGACAAGATGGCCACCCCAACCCGACAACCTCGTATCGCCGCCTCAATTTTCCCGAACAACTTGTCTCCGGGCTTCATGCTCTTGCTGTCCAAGAACGGCCGGAGCCGGTGCCCCCGGAGGCGGTCGTAAAGCATTCCGGCCACGTTCCGTTTCGTGTCGATCCCCCGGTGATTAATGAACACGTCGCATGGCTCCGCCGGCCGGAAACTCCACCGGTACCGGAGAAGTTGGTTGCAGGCTTTCTTTGAAGAACGTTGCATGGCTGGCTAGCAAATTTGAATATTTTATTCTAACTTTTCAACAGGAAATATATTTTAAATTAAAATTTTCTTTGATTGGATAGGAGTAGATGGCATCAAGATTAGGCTACAAAATAGGTATTTATATAGCATGGGCCATGTGGATCGGCGGTCGGCTTTGAGGAATTGAGGTTTTGCAAATTACTAAGAATCTTCTGGGAGTTTAGTATGGCATTGCTTATTACATAATACGCAGTTGTCAACTGTCAAGTATTCCTCTACCTACACATTGTTAAATGGTAAATTGTCAATTGTTAACTGTAATAGAATTAAAATAATATTTAATGTTGCTATAATAAACTTAGTGTGTAAAAAATGAAATTAAAAAACAAAGCTCATTCAATAACGTATATTGTTAAATGAAACTGTAGTATAATTAAAATGATATATTAGTATTGTTATAATCAAACTAGTATGTGTGAAAAATGAAACTAAAATTCAAAACCATGCAATAACATATATTGTCAAATGAACCTGAGTGTAATTAAAATAATACTTTAATTTACTATAATTAAACTAGTGTGTGTGGAAAATGAAACTACAAAATATAACTTATGCAAACCAACATGGTTGGCGTGGTGGTTCAACACCTTGTCCCTTAAGCATGAGGTTGGGAGTTTGATTCCCACCCACGTGAATGGAGCTCCCCTACCACTTAGTGTGTGCTGACCATTAAAATGACACAAAAAAAATTCATGACATGCATTTTAGTATGTGAATCATGTTTTACTCAATTCCTACCCTTTTAGAAGAATATAATTAAAGTAATGTTTTAACTCAAAGGGTAGTAGGGTACCAACACTAAATTTGAAAGATGTCAGCATGTGTGACGCGGTGTGAGATCATCATACCATTTCCATAAGATATACTCCATAATAATTTTTTATGCATTGACAAGCTAAGTATTATATTTTCATTAATAAATTTCAGAAAGGAGTTAATTCCATTTTTGGTCCTAGATTTATAGGTGGCATTCCACTTTTAGTCCTATTTTATCAAAACATCCACTTTTGGTCCTAGTATTATTGTGGCATGACCATTTTTGGTCCTCCGTCAACAAAATTGTTGAAATGTCGTTAAATAAAAAGGCATTTCGCTCTTCAATTACAGATTTTTTCAAAAAAAATAAACATAAAAATATAGCGGGGTCAACTTACTTTGTATAAAAATGATTGAAAAACCATTGTATTTAACGACATTTCAACAATTTTGTTAACAGAGGACCAAAAATGGTCATGCCACAATAATACTAGGACCAAATGTGGATGTTTTGATAAAAGAGGACTAAAAGTGGAATGCCACCTATAAATCTAGTACCAAAAATGGAATTAACTCTTTCAGAAAGTAAATAATTATCCCGTAACACTTTTCAAGTAATAAAAATATATCATAAAAAAGTATTACATTTTTGTTAAAAAGCATTATATATTTAAGATTCATCATTAATATGATCTCGTGCAAACAAAAATTATTTTTAAAATAATTTTCTTATTAAAATATAATAACGATTAGATATACATGTAGCGACTTCAATACTACTTACCCATCTTTTATCAATAATATCTATCTACTCATTTTAAAACATGATCTAAAGATTATTTCCCCCCAAAAAAAAAATTATATAAAGAAAATTCCAAATCTGATCTATCCACCGGCCAGTTGTACACACAATAATATGTAAAAAAACAAAAAAGAAACATCCATGGAAAATTTAGTACGTAAATAATACTGCACAAGTTAGTGATACATTTCAAAAGATGAGCAACTAACTTTCTTTTGTATTATTTCTAATCTTCTCCGTTGACATTATGCGCTTTATTTGGATTGAAGTTTTCTCATTAAAAGTCGGCCCGGACCGACTATTAGCGTGTGACATAATTGACATTGAGTCACTAATGTAAATTGCTTCGAACTGTACATGTCCCACGGCCATTATTCCGTGGACTAGTTATTAATTATATGCTTCTCACGTGGCTGGTGACATGCATTTTTCTTTTCTTCTTCTATATACTTAATTAACTAGTATTTTACCCAATCGTTATATCCTGCACCACGGTACACATAGCAATGTGCACCATGGTCCAAAACAACGTCGTTTTGATGTTAGTGGACGCGGACGCGAATGACTCCACGGAATTCATTATTTATAATACACATAATCATTATCTAGAATACACAGAATGTTTGCCTAGAATACACAGAATATTGACACAAAATACACAAAACTCATCCTCCTAACATTCGAATGCACAAACACATCACAACTTGTGTTAATAACATGAATACACAGAATATTGACACAAAATACACAGAACTCATCCTCCTAAACATTCGAATGCACAAACACATCACAACATGTGTTACTAACATGAATACACAGAACGGTTGCCTAGAATACACAGAATGATTGCTTGGAATACACAAAACGATTACCTAGAATACACATAATATTAACATAAATACACAGACCGGCCGAAACGGAAAACGTGATTTTTAAAAAAATGGACGGTTAATTTACAATGGTCAAAACGACGTCGTTTAAGTACGTGGTGCACATTGTTATGTGCACCGTGGTGCACGTTGCTATGTGCACCGTGGTGCACGGTATAATTTGCCTATTTTACCTATATGATGTGTCAGAATAATTATCTTACAGTGAAGTTAATAGAGAAATTAGAAGGATAAGAAATACTTATAAAAGTGTATAAAAAGTTATGATAAATTAATTCGGTATTAGAGTTCTACAAATTCTGATTATTGTATATACAATATTATATGTTAATTAAATTACTTTGGTGTTGCTATTACAAATCAAAATCTTCAAATCATTCGAGTTGGTCTCTTGAAACAACAACATATAATTGTCTGTAACGGAGGAATATTGAATACTGATCTTTCCATAAGAGTATTGTTTTTGGATTTTGATATTTATATGTACAGGTGGATATTGTTTTGAAAAAATCGATTATTATGGTCTAATTTTATCTCATAAATCGTAATATAAAACTCATAAATGCATTTAATTTAGAACACATAAAACATGATATATGTGTGTGCGTGTACGCACATCAAAAATAAATTTATAATGACCATATATAGAACATGGTACGGAGTAGCTTTAATTAAGCATTTAATAATCATGATTAATATTTTGTACTCTCATAGACTAATTTTGCTACAGAAGTGACAACTTTGTGAGCAAATGCAAACTAGTATATAATTGAGAGATTAAGTACTATACGTGAATATTTAACCACAACTGATTTTTTTTAAGTGCCATAACTAATTAAATTTATTGTTTACCTGTTATTGGTTGAGTAACAAACTAACAAAGACTAAAGCCTCTCTCCCACTCTTTTGTTAGACTACGATGTGTCAATGTGTCATGAGTATGTTCTAACTATAGGAAACACTTTTAAGTCAGTATCATACTTAGATTAATTCTCGTTCACATAAGGTCAGGTCTGCCCAATTAAGGGGCACAAAGTCAGTCATATTGATATTTTCATACTAGAGGAGATTTTAAACTTCCAACCTTAAGAGAAATGAGAGTGCACAGTTACTCACGCCAACCAATGTTGTTCTCTCTGACTCTTTTATTATTTCTAATAACATAACAACAACATACAACAAATAGAGAAAAACAAGAGTGAAGTGTTTTATTAGGCAGAGCAAGCTAGCATGCTGCATCTTCCATTTCATCGCTTTATCTAGAAAAACAAGAGTGAATGCCAAGCACCGTGTGTTCAAATGGTATGTAGTGACTCTCCCATATGGGAGGTCATGAGATTGAGCCTTAATGGAGACGGTATTGGCTCTAAATAGGTATTTTTTTTGTGACTGGATACTGAATTTGACTTTCTAAGCCAGCTCAATTAATTAAGATTGTTTGTTTGGGGGAATAAGAGCGACATTAACATCAAATTTCATAATTATTTACATGCGGATAAATCATTAGCAGTAGCGGCAGCCTTGTTTTTTGGCGCAATTGTAAATTCGTAATTTACGTCTTGTTTTCAGTACATGTCACATTTTCAAATGTATGTAGTAGCAAAATGCATTGTACCTTCTTGACATTTTTGTTTGGATTACGATATGGCGATGGGTGCCACGGTGGCCTCCTCCACCCACTCTACAACGGCAAATTATTATATGGAGCCGGGTCCAGATTGCAAGGTGGACTCGAGTTTTAATTTTTGAATGTTTACAATTTATTTTTTAAAAAGTTCACAATTTGTATATTACGAACACACAATATGAATGTTCACAATTTACATTTTAAAAATTCATTTATATACTACGAACACACAATGTTAGCATACATAATTATGTGTTTTGACTTAGAAACGCAATTTATACTCTAGAAGTTCACAATTTCAATACTAAAAATGTACACGACTTAGGACCAGGTCCACCTTGCAATGTTGACTTTTGTCCTTGGTATAACAACTCATCTACAACCCACCTCCTTTTGACAAATTATTCTGTGGACCCATACACAATTTACATACTAATAAATGTTCACAATTTACCTTTTAAAAATTTACAATTTGTATACTACGAAAACACAACATTACTTCGTGACATATATGCAATTGATTACTTTATTTTGTATTCACAAGTTCCTTTTAAATATTACAATTAATTCCAATACTAAAAATACATAATTTAATTTTTTTAAATTTAATACAGTTGTTATGTGTTTTGACTTTAAAATATAATTTACATTATGAAAATTTACAATTTCAATACTAAAAATACACAATTTACAATCGTTATACCCTGCACCACGGTGCACATAGCAATGTGCACCACGTACGTAAAACGACGTCGTTTTGGTGTTAGTGGACGCGGGCGCGAACGACATTAGGGAATTCATTATCTATAATACACATAATCATTATCTAAAATACACAGAACGTTTGCCTATAATACACAGAATGTTTGCCCAGAATACACAGAATATTGACACAAAATACACAGATGTTAGTGGACGCGGACGCGGATGACTCCAAGGAATTCATTATCTATAATACACATAATCATTATATAGAATAAACAGAACGTTTGCCTAGAATACACAGAATGTTTGCCCGGAATACACAGAATATTGACCGAAAATACACAGAACTCATCTTCCTAACATTCGAATGCACAAACACATCACAACCTGTGTTAATAACATGAATACATAGAATATTGACACAAAATACACAGAACTCATCCTTCTAAACATTCGAATGCACAAACGCATCACAACATGTGTTACTAACATGAATACACATAACGGTTGCCAATAATACATAGAACCGTTGCCTAGAATACACAGAATGATTGCCTGGAATACACAGAATATTAACATAAATACAAAGACCGGCTGAAACAGGAAACGTGATTTCCAAAAAACGGATGATTAATTTACAATGCTCAAAACGACGTCGTTTAGGTACGTGGTGCACAGTATAATTTGCCCACAATTTATTGTCATTTAGGACCGAGGTCCACCAACTGCCTCCTTTTCCACCTCCTATCTCTTTGGCCCAAATAATTCCTCAATAATTCATTAATTTGTAAGTGTCCAATTTACACACCCAGCCCACTAGACCCATGAATTGGTGATAGATTGATTATATGGTACGAAGTATATATATACTTTCAATTTTGTTCATAATAAATAAGAGTATCAAATATATATAAATATTTTGTTTAAGAGTTTGATTCAAATAATATTTTTTGTAACAATTCTAAATGTTCTCTCACCAAATCATTTTTGTCATTTAATAATCCAAACTATCATTGTTGGACAATTTTTGTTATTACGTGATATTTCATTAAATGGCATCATATTTGTGCTTGTTTATGCTTGCTTTTTATTCAAATATTATGTAAAGGAATGTGGAATAACTCTTAATTTGTTGTATTTTGTTTGAAGGAAGAAATGACCGAGCAATGAGCAAACAAGCATGAAAAGGTGTTAATCTTTGGAGAAAACAGGGCTTTAAAGCATAAGGAAAACACCCAAGGGGACACCGGAGAACAAAGGAGCAAAACGAAGGCGTGGAAGTCAATTTGAAGAACTCACGCTGACACTCACACCGTGAGTGTCAGCGTGAGTCTCAATGATCAGTTTTAAAGATACTTTTGAATTTCCAAATGCCCCATTTAGTTTTTCTCTCTAGGAACCTTTAGAAAACACTTCCCACACTTGTAATCTACCATTAATTAGGAAATTTAGAAGAAGAATCCATTTGTATTTCCAACATTCAACATCAATTTCAGATTATTCATTCCATTAAATTATCAAGTTAAGTTCTTTATCTCATACTTTAGCATTTATATTTCTTAAAGTTTCTTTTGAATTCCATGTTTATTATTCCAATTGCTTTTAGTTTTACATTTCAAGCATGAATAGTTAAACATTTTTAGGATTTGAATTGAACTTCCTTGATGTATGAATCCCAATATGAATTAAATTGCATAAATTAGGTTTTGTATTGTCTTAATGTTGAACTTGGTTATGAGTTGGGTAGAATTGATTTGACTCTTCATAGTTATGGCCAAACTATGCAAGAGATATTTGGAATTGGTGTTCCACCTATGAGAATAGGGCTACACCATAGCCATACCTCCCATATTTCTTACTCACCTTTGAGAAAATGGAGTTGGAAGGAAATAGGCACACAAAGTGTTTGTTAAATTGCCTCTTCTAGCCAAGTTGCCATGAGAATGGGACTTAGGATTAGTTGATAGTCCAAGTGATCACGAGAGTGACATTGGCACTTAAACCATTTCCCCAAGTTCATCATCTAGACTTGCATAACTTAAACTAAAGGCACAAATGGGATTTTATTCAAGGATGTTTGGTTCAAATCTCTATTCCATATATTGTTCTTTTACTTCAATTACTTGTTTACATTACCGATTATTTGAACATGCAATACTCCAATATCTTTAGGTTAGCTTTCAAACACTCTATGAACCTGTGTTTAACCCCTCATTACTCAAACTCCCACTAAGTCATTCCTTGAGGATGATACTCTTAATTTTTAATCACCACTTAAATCAACTTTCATTACGATGACTTTTTCATGTCAAAACTCTTTTTTTTTTAAATAGCTGAAATCTATTTTAAACAATGGCATTTTCATTTTTACAATTTTTTTCACGATTTTATGCGCCAGTTTTTTTTTTTCCTAATTTTTGTCTCTTTAGCCTGGGTTGCACCATCTCCTTCACTGGCTCTTGTCTTAATCTCTTTAAACCCGGTCCCAAACCGTCCTTCGTCAATGGCGATACCGAGTATGTGAGGACCTCAAGGTGTTGGGAAATCATTCTGCAACGCAGTTGGAAAGCTCGCGATGTCGCCACTCGATTGACTTCAGACCTTTAGTATGACAGCTATTGTTTTAGTCCAGGATTATGTGATTCACCTACTATAGCTATAGAGCCAACAACAACAACCAAAAAAAAAATCTTTGTCACCGGAAACACATTTCCTAAAATATGATTTCACCGGAAAAAAGTCATCAGAAGAATCAAATTAAAAGTGTCCAAAATATGATAGTCCGATGTGCTAAATGACAAAATGATTGTCTAAAACTAAATTTGGAAATGTTACCAAAGACAATTGACCTCCGATGAAATTAACTCATTAGGAAAATAATGTTAAAAAAATTGAAGAGACGAAAATACCTTAACTTAAAACAGGATTTCACTGGAAAAGTCATTGGAATGACAAAAAGTGTTCAAAATATAATAGTATAAGATGTAGTTAAATGCAAAAAATAATACTCTAAGACTAAATTTAGAATTATCACCAAATACAATGAACCTCCTCCTGTGGAATTAACTCAGTCATTTTGATAACTTGTATTTAATTCTTAGCCGAGGGCGAGGAAAGAGTAATAGTTGAGCAACAGGAGATTAGAACAAAATTAACCCAAAAAAAAAAAAGAAAAAAAAAAAGAAAGAAAGGAGAGATGTGTTTTCTGTTTATAATCACTCTTTCCTGTCGGTTCTGGGTTCTTAATTAGTTAATTGTCTAATTAAACAATTAATCAAGTGCGGTGAGTAGATACTATCAAACTTGAGTAACCCTAAATATTAGTCTTATATATCTATCTACAAGTAGCCTAGCAATTGGAGTCTACATAGATATGATAACATTATGTTATATATAGCTGTATCATGGTTGGCTACAAATTTCGGCTAAATTATTATGAGAAATGTCACTTTCTATGAATGCAACTCAGTAAACATGAGCATAAATATCATTTTCTTCAAAGACTACATGACAAAAGAGAAAAGCACTAAAAATGAATAAATAAAACCCAAAAACAAAAACAAAAGGGGAAAGTGAAATACTTGAGTATATCTTTTATATCATGCCAGCTATAGATTAAGAAAAGGACTTTAATTGCGAAATTATAAAAGACAAAAAAAAAAAAAAATCACTAAAAGATTAAAGCTAGGGGTTGAGCTACTATACAAGATAAATTTTTATCTTTTTGAGTAATGCAAGAAAGCTTGGTTGGCGTAAGTGACCGTGCACTCTTGTCTCTTAAGAGAGGTCGGGAGAAAAATCAATCCGGACGAGGATTAGTCTGAGTACAGCCCGGCCTACTTAAGACACCTCGTGGCCTAATAAAAAAACACTATATTATGATTGTGTGCATTGAGTAAACCTATATGTAATAGCGCACAAATCACACATACACTTGGAAAACCTCCTCATGCGACAGGCTCGACCAATAGAGCGTTGACAAAAATCAAATTCGTAATTTTCAGATACGAAAATCATGTTTCACCTACTTTACTAAATTAAGTAATTAATTACACATTATCTCTTTTTTTTTTTAAAAAGTACTTTTTATTAAATGTGTCTGTTAATTAACTTAGTAGCTTGTGATAATTGGAGAGCAAATTGATAACACAATTGCAAGATCGAAAGGTAAACTCTCGAGTAAAAGTTAAATTATGCTAAGAGGATCTGGACCGAATTGGGATATGAAATGATGAATGAAAAAAAAAAAAAAAAAAAGGAAGATCAATTGTTTAAATTATATTCTTATTACTAAAAAAAAAAACAAATATATGTAAATCCAGAATAAAAAGAGCAATAACGACAGAGCATTATGAACTTTTGTAATGTTAAAGTTAAAAAAGTTGTATTTTGTCATTAGGGCAGGTGAAGTGATTGGCCTAGTGTACTTCACTCGTATATGTAATATGTTTAACAATCAATTCAGTTTTTTACATTACTCTAATAATTAGGACAAATAAACCTTTTAACTTATGTATATAAACAAAAGTAAATGTTAAAATGTAATATTTTTTAATTTGTGTACAATATTCAATATATTTATTACCGTGGGACCGATCTAAATTCGGTCTAAACTCTTATTTGGAGGAAATCATGACTCAAAACTTTTTAACAGGAGAGTATCGTACCATTTATAAAAATAATATATGTTTGAGCACTTATATAACTTATTAAAAATTATAAATATATTTTTCATTATATTTTTATTTTACAAATATGATGTGTTGACACTGTAAACTTTTCTTAAAGTTTAATTTGACAAAAGCTCTAGTACAAATTACAAAATCTTCATTAGATTTTTAGGTCGTTGTTGTAGGGCAAAAGAGTTGACTTTTCGTAGTTAACATTTTTGAAGTTGACTTGAAGCCCTCCTATCAAAATATCCAAATAATATCCGCGTGGACAACAATTTGATCGCAAGAGTGAAGTTTGAGAAGAAATATCAGGCCATATTATTGCGTAATAACTTATATCTTTCCAGATACTCTGTCGCCAACCACTACTTAAAGCACTGCTCTTGCATAATAACTTACAAATAATAATTTTTTTTTAAAATCTCATTAGAAATACTCCGTACAAGATGTTGGTAATAATCAAATCCGTGAACCATTATGGATGTGGAGGTCTCATGATCATAAGTTCATAACTTTGTATTGTTCCTATCTTTGACGATAAGCAAGGCACTGTTTGCTTTCTTTCACTTTCCTTTTATCTTCCACATATTATTGGAATTGATAAGCGAAAACGAATTATTCTTTTTTTTTTCTTTATTTAACATTTTTATTATTCCCAGTGTCACTAGTGAATCGTTTCACTTTGCTCACTCCTTAAGAAACAATACTTGTGAATATTCGGGCAAAAAAAAAAATGTAATGGTATTTTTATGTTTAAATCAATTAAATGGGAGATGGAAGTGATCAGTGAATTTATAATTCTAAATCAAGTCAAGTGATTTCTAAAAAGAAAAAAAAAAATCAAGTCAAGTGATAAATATAGCAACTTCAAACTCACCTTGCATTTTGACTGATTGATTATGTTTAGTGAAATTGCATAATATGTTTTGACACATACACACACATATATATAGGCGCTTCATTCTATCACGTTTAAATTCTTAAAATAAGAGGGCATTTATTTAACGAGAATTAGAGTAAAGTTCGAAGACAACTTTGTTATTGTACACCACACCTCATAATATGAGTATTATTTTATTTTAAGAGTCCGCATAGACAACTTAGTTGGCCACATGAGTGAAGTTTGAAAACAATTATCTGAGATGAGGCTCCTTGTGTGCAGTAAACAAAGGTCTAACTTCTGTATTCAGCTGAGTTATCATGATTTACATCCTCATACATGCTCTTATCTTGTCAGGGTTGGAGATTCAACCTTTTGGGAAGAATCATTTTGTTTTAAAAATTCGACATTGTGGTCATTGAAGACACAATTTTATTAATCATAAAATACATTAAACACACCATCAAATGCCTAGAGTTTTCATTGGAAGAATAATTAAAGATCACAATATAATCCCACAATATATGAAAGTGTGCAAAACTTGAGCAGCCGACAGCATGAGCTCAATTAGTGAGCAGTAGAAAATAATAAAGCGATGTAGACTTCCCAACTAATCCAATCCTCCAGGCTCCAGCTAATCCACACACCAATCACTACTAAATTAACAATCAATTCTGTATTAATCCCTAATCATAACTCATGTGACCCAACATTTTAAAACTACCAATACGGATATGCTCAATTAGTTCATAAGTCATAAATTAGGTGTGAAGACACAAGATTAAGGCGTTGATTGATAAAATAGTTAACTTATCAGTTAATTTTGACTTATTTAACCACTATTAGCTGTTTGATTTGGTTAAAAAATTAATATAGGTTAATCAGTTTTTTATAACTTTCAAATGTTAAAATTCAAAGTTTTTCAATTAAATTTTTTCATTATGGGGTCATACACAACCAAACATCAATATTAATAATCATTCCAATTCCACCCAACTATGCACAATACTTTTACCAAAACTCATTATCATTACCAAGCATTTGATTCTCATTCTAATTCTGATGCCTATGCGCAAACCAAACACACTCAAAATCATGATTGTCGTAATCCTCACGGTTACCTAAATTAATTATTGGACAGTAGATTGTGGCCAATAATGCAGGATTGAACATGGTTAGTAGTAGGGTTTGATGTTCTCATCAGTTAATGGACTAGGTCGTTGAACCGCTGTAATTTATCTATTATCTTCACAATTATATAGAGTGTGAAGTTTATATATAACAAAAAATTTAATTTTGTGAGCAAAGAAAAAAAATTTACTATTTAAAGAAGCAGTACAATATTGTAAAGTACCATGAAAATTGTGATACAAGAATGAGAGATGTGGTGAGGTTAGATATAAGGAAATCATTGAGGAAGAAAAGGTATGGGTGGGGTGAGGAGGGGGGGGGGGGGGTTCTGGAACAACAAGTGCAGATGGACCCCACTGCGATGCCTTGTTCAAGAGAAATGCTCCATTAATCACAACTCACGAGTACCTCTCTCTCACATGTGCAAGCTCCCCAATCTTCATCACTTCTTGCTGGCTGCCAGTATGCCACCCTCCCTTTGATATATCCAGGTCACCTCTTCAAAAAAAAAAAAAGTTTTCTGGAAATGTGAGTATCACGTTCTGGGAACACCAATATCAACTTCTTCCCCTTCCCCACACCCAAGCCGTAGATTTCTTCTTCTTCTTCTTCTTCTTCTTCTTCTTCTTTCCCAGATGGATTCCAGTGCCCTTCTTGACTATGCTCTGTTGAAGCTCACTCCAACCAGGACAAGGTGACTCTTCTTCACTTCTTCTCATCTCTGTGTGTGTTTGTGTGTGAGTATTTGCAGTGAAACTGACAAAGTTATGGTTTTTGGCATTTTGGGTTTCTTGGAAAATGATAAAGATGCGATCTTGTGGTGGTTTCCGGGGGCAAAACTGAGAAATTGGCTTCTGGGTTGGTGGAGCCTTTCATTGCTCACTTGAAGTTTGCCAAAGATCAGATTCCCAAAGGTGGGTATTCAATAGCCCTGCGCCCACCCTCCTCTGCAGCCTCCTGGTTCACTAAAGCCACATTTCAAAGGTAAATCTTCACAAATCTTGTCCCCCCAGGTTTAAATTGTTGTTGTACTATGATGTTGTTTGTGTTTGAATGGTAATTTATATGTTTTATGCTGTCTAAAGTACTGAGTTTTGAGTTTTGAGGCCATTGACTCATAAGCTAAGTTATGATATGACTTGTTAATAAATGGATCTGAGTTACTATGACTTTGTGAGTTTGGATTGATTGAAGGTTGAGGCTAGTCAGTCTTATTGGTGTGTTTTAATTTGTGCCAGATTTGTGCGCTTTGTTAGTACGCCTGAGATTCTTGAGAGATTTATGCGATTAGAGAAAGAGATTTTGCAGATTGAGAGCTCCAACAATGAATCCAACAGCATTTCAAAATCAAGTTCAGAGGAAGGTAATGTTAACTGTTATGCCACTCGGAATAAGTTGACTTCTCCTAGGATGTGTTCGAGCTCGAGTTAGTTCCTAGATAGATTCCCACGTTCTCTCTAGCGAGTGGCAGTTTAGCGCTCTGATTATGATTGAAAAAGTCGAAGGTTCAGTATGCAGCGTATTTAATCACGTATTAGGGCATTGATCTGTGTCTGTTGAATTTAAAAGCTTTTTTTATGTTACTTTCACTTTTTAAGGAAGCGCTCTAGTGTATGAACAGATACTGTTGACTCTTTGTGCTCAGTAGGTTGAGAAAGTAGCTATGAACAGATACTACATTGTAACAGAGTCAATAGTACTTCAAAAAAAAAGAGGAAGCGCTCAAGTTTTCTTTAGCTTGTATTGTTGTATTAGCGTTAATTGTTTATCTTTGCAGGGACGCCACCGGCTAAGTCAAAAGGTGAAGTTGATGGAGATGAAAGTACTGCAGCGAAGGAAAACTCGAAGTAAGTGATCTTACTTGAATTAACTGGTTCGTTGATGATATAATCTCTGGTGTCAAGTCATTAAGTTACTGTGTTGTAAAGGTATCGCCTCCAATGTCTTTTGGACACTCGTAAAGCCTTGCTCAGGAAAGAGCAAGCGATGGCTTATGCTCGTGCCACAGTAGCGGGATTTGAAGTGGAGCAGATGGATGATCTCATATGCTTTGCTAATGCTTTTGGTGCCTCGCGTCTAAGGTATAATAGTGGAATTGGGAAGTCTATTTTTGGCGGCGTACATTTAAATGTCTCTAAGCCCTTCTGATGCCGATCCATAATTCAGGGAGGCGTGCATTGATTTCATGGAACTTTACAAGCAAAAACACACCGATTGCCAATGGATGGATGAGGTAACAGCAATGAAGGCGTTCTCCCCAGCAGAGCTCTCGTTTCTGGGGAATTCAGGGGTTGTATTAGCTTGTGAGAACGGTAACGGGTCACTTGTGCGCAGTTGCTCCTTGGATACCTCGTCTGATTCAAAGGAAAGCCAGCTGAACTCCGACGGTGTTGGAGGTTCGTATTTTTATTCCCTTTTCATAGACGTAATGGTGTCATCACTCATCATGCTGGGCTTTCCATTCCATTTTGGTACACTTAGACCTAATCCTTTCTAGTTCCCAGACTCGGCTTTTGCAAGCATAAGCTGCAAGGGACGGTGTTAATGTCCTAAAGTATCACGAAACATAGACATTTTTTTTTATCTCCAGCGGAAATTTCGTTCTCTGCTGATTTATAACTACTTGCAGATAATACCCTGCCTGCATCGACGAAAGCTCAGATGCAGATGCCATGGCCAAATCAAATGCCACCTTATATGTACAATTTCCCGGGCCCTGTTCCACCAATGTCTTTCCCTGGTATGCATCCTGTACCGCCATATTATCCAGGGCATATGCACTGGGCGCAAGCTGTGGATGATGCAAGTAATGGTCTTTCACGAGAAAATAGTCGTAAACATCACCACAAATCGTCGAGGAAAAAGGAAAAAGTTTCTCATTCAGATGCTCCTGAAAGTTCAGAAGATGAAAACAATGCATTGACCAACTCGGACTCCGAAACGGATTCAGATGAATCGGGGAAGGATGAAAAAGAGCATTTGTCAAGGCAGCAGACACATGGTAGGAAGCACAAGAAGAAATCCTCAAAAACAGTTGTCATCCGTAATATCAACTATATTACCTCGAAGCGGAGGGATGGTGGATTTGATGACTCTTCTTCACTCGAAACCACATCGCTCGATGAGGATTCTATCAAGCAGCAGGTGGATGATGCAATATCGGTATTAGAACAAGGCCACAACAAAAAGACGCATAAGCACAGCAATAGAGGACATCAGGATTCCAAACCTCACAATGGATCGAATGGTGGTTTCGAAAACTGGGATGCTTTCCAAAACATTCTGATGAGTCAGGAAGACGAGGAGAAGCAAACTGTATCCTTCAACGGTGAAGACTGTATGATGAAAAATTCTGATGACGGAGTCACAAATGGCCATGCTGTTAACTTGGAATCTGAGAAAGTTAGGAGGAAACATTTGCTTTCTGATGATTCTGTTATTGTGACAGAAAGAAACGGAGCACATACTGGGGATGCTGGCACACTTGATTTTGCAAATGGTGAGGATATTCGTCCCGGTATGAAAAGACGGGATTCTGAGAATGTGCAGTTTTTGTTGCCTCAAACTAGGGAAGGATCAGGCAGCACTACTCTCGGAACTGCATCTGACTTTGCTGTGGAATCATGCACCATCAGAAACAAGAGTGGCGATGATTGGTTCGTTGCCAATAAGCCCGGGAATTTTGAAAGACAAGGGGCTAAAGATATGATATTTGAAAATGGAGACAGCTTGTTAAGTGATAGAGAAGCTAATAAAAGAGCTACTGCAATTGACGATTCTTTCATAATACAATCCCGATCAATGTCAGATGACCAATGCAGTTCTCAGTGGAAAACCGACATCAACATGGATGCAGACTTCATTACAGCAGCACAGCCCGAAAATAGTGATCCTGTTGTTTCACAAACCAAGCCTAGTAGCGGTGAAGCTAATGATCTGTGTGTAGTGCTTGCACGGGATCCCGGTATGGAGTCTGCCGAGGTGTCTTGGATGCCAGAATTGGATTATGAGATGGAAGCTTCTTTTGCGGGGATCAATAAAAGCTCCCCTGCTACTGAATCAAACGCTCAGGCTGAAGAAAGTTCTCCCGTTAAGGGTGTCAAGAAAGGTAATAAGAAGGATATGAGTCCTTCAACAAAGACGCCAGCAAAGGATACAAAGTCTAAGTTATCTCCAGGATACCTCTCAAGAAGTAGGATTGAGGCTTTATCAAAAAGCAAGAAGATATCTCCTACAAATAAGCCGGGAGTCCAAAAGAGCAAATTAGAAAGGGTAAGACTAATACATCTTGATATTGAGTTTTTATATATATTTTGGACCAAATTTATTTATTTATGCTTGCCTTATACAGGAGGAAGAAGCTCGTAAAAGGACGGAAGAGTTGGTGCTTGAAAGGCAGAGAAGAATTGCTGAAAGGACTGCTGCCAGTGGTCTTACCCCATCGCCATCCAAAAAAGTCCCAGCCGGCAGTAAAACAGCTTCTCCCAAGCTGGAAAAGCACAGGGTTCAACCTAGTAACTCCCGCGTCAAAGCATCCTAGACCTCCTCCTGAATATGTAAAGATCGAAACTTCCTGAGATTTGGCTAGACATGGACACAAAACACTTCTCCTATGATCCTAAATCCCAGAAATTCTTCCTCTTCATTGAACGCCCAGCAACGTGTGCTTGTTCCTGCAAAAACATTCTCACCAAGTCCCGTCATTGTAAGTTGTTTCCAGTCCTCTTTTTTTTGGTTGAGCCAAGATTTGCACTGCCAATTTACCCATTTTTACAATGTAAATCTATGAATGTAAATTTGTTGGTCCAATAATACATGTAATGATCATTCTTGTTTCCACCATCTAGAAGGATAAGATAAGCTTTGGATATTACCAGGCAATTTATTTGTGAGTGTTATTGCAGGCTTCCTTAGCAGCCTGATTGTTACTTATTTATTTATAAAATGTGTGAAACATTTTGTATATTTATTAGACTTAAAGGAATATGAATTGTTTTTTGCTCTAATATTTTTCTCTTCAGTTGTTTTTTACTGTTCTCTACAATAATTTTCTATTCAATCCCATCCTGCTGCCAAGTTATATTGTGAAAATCAGAATGTAGCTGAAACTTTCAAAATTGTTTCGCGCTTGGTTGGTGATTGAGTTTATTCTGCTTTTAGTTTTCAATTATAGAAACATATCAAACTCGTTTACCAATTGAAATTTTTTTCCAATTTTCTGAGAAGTTAGAGAACTAAAAACATAAAACATGTTTACTAGCACAATTTTCTATTTTGGAAACAGGAAATAATTTTTCAATTTTTTTTAAAAACTCAAAAACTATTACCTTTGTTTTTTCTTTTTCTTTTAGTCCTTGATTTTTTCTTTAAACTTACTTTGTACTAAAAAATGTTGGCTCATGAGGTCAAAAGTTCAAAACATTTCTGTCTTGGACTGAAAATGAAACAAATCAAAGTTTAGAAAACAAAAATGAAAACATCCCATAAATAGGGACCACATAAAAATAAACTCGATTGTGAATTAAAAAATAAAAATACAATAATAATAATAATAATAAACCCAGTTTCTGCGTGATTGGAAAATGAAAACATGATGGCATTAGAAGTTCCCAGGATTCTAATATTAGATTGGTCTAACCATAGAATTTGGCTTATCATACCAAATATAGAGTGAGAGTTTGTCTTTAAACAAAGCAAAGTTTCCAAAAAAAAATTCATTCTTACCGATTTAGATTCTTTTTTGACCCAAAAAAGAAATATTTTTCTCATCCCAATTCCACTTTCTTTTTTCTCTCTGTTGAAAACGAAGGAGAAAAGAGGTATCCATGTATGCTTTCCAAAGCCAGACCTAGACAACAGACAGCATCTACAACAACAACAATACGTTATGGAAGAAAAATCTTCATTTCTTTTCTTTTTATCAAGAATTTCCCCTTTGAATTTGAATATTTTCAGACATTATTGTCATAATGTTAATCCATTCAAAATGTTCTTTACCATTATCATAATCTTTCTCTTGTCCTCAATCTTCCGTTTCTTCCGTCGTCATGGTCTGAGTTGCCTGAACCCAAGAAAGTTTATTGCCAGTAAAAAGTTAAACTATTATATTGATTATTCTACCATGCAACTTCGTGGCTGGCTATGCAAAAGCTTTTTCAGATTGGAGATGGCAATTGGAGCATGCTATGGTGTTTCTCCTTTCTCTTTCCGCAGGAAGAAGTTTTCTGCATTAATGGAGGTATTCCTTCACATTTCTCTTCACAATGCATATTCATGAATGAAAATCGTGTCTATATATCATAAAGGAAATCTGTATTCATGCATGTGTTGATTGCTAATCAAATATACAAATTGCAAGGCAATGATGATCTTATGAATGCAGCAGCTATTGCAAATTTGTGAGTCTTTGTGAACGTGTAAATGTAGTGTGATGTGTTTTTGACAGGAAAAAGAAACGTTGGAGGAGGAAAGTGAGATGAATATTGAACCAAATAGTAGTCAGGAAATAGATAGTGCAGCAAATATTAGCAAAGAAACAAAAGGTACTACTGAACGCAAGCCGTGTGGGTTGGCAAGCAACTTCATGGTCATGACAGAGCTTAGGAACAAGACGCTCACCTTGAGGGACCTGCTCGATTTGTCTCCCTGCATTGGCTCTGCATCTGTACATGAGGTAGTACTCTCTATCTGATTGCTTCACATTGGTAAGTTGAACTCTTGTTTCTGATTAACTGGGTTCTAATCTGGTTTTGGACTGGAGATTGTCCACAGCTGTTGATATTGACTCTGAAGGATCTACACGCGCTCTATCCTTCCCTCGAGCAGATTGATGTGTCTGAAATAGAAGGAGCAAGCATGGATCAGGTTTCGTAACATTCTAAACAGTTTTAAGCAACAGAAACTGATATGCAGTACTAAAGTGGAAAGTCCTTTTGTGGTTACAGGTACTGAATTCCTTCTGCAGTGCTCTGGAATCAATTGGTGAAATGTGGACTGGAAATGACGAATGGATGATCAAATGCAAAGATGATATGTTCAACTCTGAATCCAACAATTTGGAGCACTATGGTAACTTGCAGCCCTTCTCTGGGACTAAGTTGGAGACTTCTTTTTTTTTGGATTGATAAGATTCTTACAAATTTCTTGCAGTACTGGCAATGCTGGAAGACATGATTCATCTAACAAGTGAAAGGATGTTTGAAGATGAGCAGATGGTTGATAGTCCAAATGCATTTGGCAGGCTTTGGTCTGAGCCTTGCTCTCCAGTAACCCCAACTTCTGTCCTTCCTGGATTCTGCAATGTTCCAAAAAAGAGTAAAAAGGGTTGTTATTCTACACCAATTCGTCAATTACCACTCAAAGTTGGACCAGTTGGAAAACTTAACCCTGTTGATGTCCGGCACGTGTCATTACATATGTTCTCTCATGTAGTGGCTCAAGATCCTAACTATATGGTTCAGGTAACAAATACAGGTAGCCCATTGAAGGAACAACAGCCGGGGACTGAAGAAAAGCATGAGTCTCAAGTAAACATAGCAGATGGCAGGTGTGAGGTGAAAGAAGGCCATGACAAGATGGTAGACTCACCTAAGATTCTAATTGCTAAATTGGAAGAGAGTAAAGAAGATGATAATAGAGATTGGAATGATGGTTCAATTATTCAATTGGTGCCAGCTTGTATCACCATGGATATGCTTTTACAAACATCTTTTCTCACAAAGCTGCATTCTGATGCAGCAAAACAGGAACCGCCATTTGCATTATCGTCAGATGGGGTAGAACTGCAAATATCAACACCATCACAGCAATTAACATTACCCCCAAAATTGCCATCAAATCTTAAACCAGGAGTAGCAGCATCACCTCCATCCCCACCCCTACCATCACTGGCACCGAAATTTTTTGTGCTGCTTCCTCCTCCCCCTCCACCCGATCCATCAACAGAGACAAGGGACAGTGTTGTGCAGCTTCTTTCTCCTCCACCACCACCCCAACCATCAATATCACCAAGAGACAGTGTTGTGCTGCTTCAGCCTCCTCCCCCACCCCTATCATCAATGGCACCGAAATTTTTTGTGCTGCTTCCTCCTCCTCCCCCTCCACCCGATCCATCAACAGAGCCAAGGGACAGTGTTGTGCAGCTTCTTCCTCCTCCACCACCACCCCAACCATCAATATCACCAAGAGACAGTGTTGTGCAGCTTCAGCCTCCTCCCTCACCCCTACCATCAATGGCACCAAAATTTTTTGTGCTGCTTCCTCCTCCTCCCCCTCCACCTGATCCATCAACTGAGCCAAGAGACAGTGTTGTGCAGCTTCTTCCTTCTCCACCACTACCCCAACTATCAATAGAACCAAGAAACAGTGTTGTGCAGCTTCCTCTTCCCACTCCACCCCAGCCATCAATAGGACCAAAAGACAGTGTTGTGCAACTTCCCCCTCCTCCACCTCCACCCCCTCCCCAACCATCAACAGCACCAAGACACAGTGATGTGTTGCTTCCTCCTCCCCCACCATACCCACCCCAACCAATAATAGCACCAAGTCATAATGTTGCTCTGCTTCCCCTGCCCCCCACTCCACCACCACCACCCCAACCATTATTAGAGTCAAAAGACAATCTTGTGCTTCCATCTTCCCCTCCACCTCTTCCATTGACATTGGAAAATATAGCAAGTTCTCCCCCACCACCACCTCCTACTTCAAATGGAACAGCACCACCTCCACCTCCACCACTCATTACTTCAAATGGAACAGCACCACCTCCACCTCCACCGCCCATTACTTCAAATGGAACAGCACCACCTCCACCTCCACCGCCCATTACTTCAAATGGAACAGCACCACCTCCACCTCCACCGCCCATTGCTTCAAATGGAACAGCACCTCCTCCACCTCCACCACCCATTACTTCAAATGGAACAGCACCTCCTCCACCTCCACCACCCATTACTTCAAATGGAGCATCACCACCTCCACCTCCACCACCCATTACTTCAAATGGAACAGCACCACCTCCACCTCCACCCATGTCTTCAAATGGAACAGCACCAGTACCGCCTCCACCCATGTCAATAGGAAAAGGAGGTGCATGTCCACCACCTCCAGCATTGGCTGGTGGCATAAATCTACGCACCAAGAAAACTTCTAAGTTGAAGCGATCTTCACAGATGGGTAATCTTTACCGGCTTCTCAAGGTAAAAGTGGAAGGATCAAGTTTAAATGGTAAATCAGCGAGAAAGGGAAAAGTTGGTGCTGCTTCATCAGGAGGTAAGCAAGGAATGGCTGATGCACTGGCAGAGATGACAAAAAGGTAAAACACTAACAGATGTCCAACAAATCCTTCTGCAAGATATCTCACTTACTTCCAATTGCATCATTGTTGTCTATAATCTTTCTAAATTTATTTCTCAGGTCAACCTATTTCATACAAATTGAAGAGGATGTTAAAAATCATGCAAGTGCAATCAAGGAGATGAAAACAGCAATTGCTACTTTCCAAACATCAGACATGTCTGAGCTCATTAAGTTCCATAAATTTGTGGAATCACATCTTGAAAAACTAACTGATGAATCTCAGGTATATTCATATTAAACCCATTCTTAAACCACTCCCACTCTTAAAACCATTTATGATTTAGTAGTTTTAAATTCTTCATGGTGCAGGTGTTGGCAAGATTTGAAGACTTTCCAACTAAAAAGTTGGAAGCATTAAGGATGGCAGCAACACTCTATTCCAAGTTAGATGATATAGCTTCTACTTTACAGAATTGGCCAATAGCGTCGCCTTTTGGCCAGCTTCTTGACAGAGCTGAGGGTTATATCAGCAAGGTAAGCCCAATTCATAAACAGCATAATAAGGTGCCTTTATTTGTTTAGACTTTAGACTGATATCTCTTTTATGTAGATCAAAGGAGATCTGGAGAAGATAGAACAAACTAAAGATGACGAGGCAAAGAAATTTGCCAGTCACAAAATTACTTTTGATTTTGCCATCCTTGTACGCATCAAAGAGTTTATGGTGGATGTGTCCTCAAACTGTATGGAGTTGGCACTTAAGGTCAGTTCAGCCACACAACATCTAGGGCTATAAGCACTATAGTAAAACCTTAGTTATCTAACTAAGGAACACATTGGCCAAGGATCTCGTGGTCCAATGGCACCAAGTCCCTCCCTCATATGGGAGGTTGTGGGTTCGAGCCTCAATGGAGGCGATATTGACTCTTTGTAATTCAATAGGTTGAGAAAGTAGTTATGAACAGATACTGCATTGTAATAGAGTCAATAGTATTCAAAAAAAAAAAAAAAAAAACTAAGGAACACATTTAAACACTTTTTGGGATATTGATTCAGGAGTGGAGAGATGCAAAGACAAGAGAGAAAGAACCAAGCGGACAGTCAAACAATAATGGGCGCAAAAATGGATCTACTGGTAAAATACTTTGGAAGGCCTTCCAATTTGCATACAGAGTTTACACCTTTGCTGGGGGAATAGATGACCGTGCTGACAAGTTGACAAAAGAACTCGCTCATGAGATCGAGACAGAGCCTAATCCTTGAACATATAAAATTGAATGTCTTAATCTTGCAAGTGCTTCTCGAGGTTGTGATGTACATACATGTACTAGGAGTCAATTATCACACGCTGTATACCATGTATATTGTTCACGAAAACACATGGGGCAACTAAGAAAACTCTAGCCTTGGAGTTATCAGTCACAGTCTCATTTCATCAATAACTCAGCCAGTCCTATTGAGTTTCTAAAATTTGTCTGTTCCATGTTGATCATACACCATACAAACACATAGCAACAATATCAAACTACTATGACTATTGTTCAGTGTACTGGATGTGGATAGTTACAGCCCTACGGGCGGGACTATTGTTCAGTGTACTGGATGTGGATAATTACAGCCCTACGGGCGGTTAATTCGACTTTGCAGTACAGTATACAGAAACCAATAGAAACACAGAACTTCACTATCAATAGCATTCATAAACAACACAGAAGCTATAAAATATATTCAAATTCTTTGAGACAAACTAACAAACACCTGATTCGCAATTATAAATCGTACCTGAAGGTCAAGGATTGTTGTTTGATCTGGAGAGATGGAGCCTCCACACTCCTGAGTGAGCTCTGAAGTGAACGTGGGAAATAATGGGACCAAGAGACGCCATCCCAATAATAAGCTGGAAGTAAAAAGGGAAAACGACGCCGTCGGATGAAGTTAGTTGAGTAATTGAAGAGTTGTTCCAGGTTACGAAATTGCCGCCTGGATTTTAGTTCAACGGCCAAACTCCAAAGAAGTTAATCTATATGCCTTTTTATTTTACCCCGATATAATTTTATAGCAAAAAAATTACATTTTTACTTTTTACACCTTCAATTATTTCCTATTAATCATTCTATTTCATAACCCTTTTAGTCCGCTTAACAACATGAATATGATTAAAAATCGTTAAAATTTTACTTAAAAATATCTTTAGTGAAGGAGGCGATTGGCGGTCATTGCTTTAACTTGTTGAAAGCGCACCGAAACCTTAATATATAATTGGTTATTACATGTTAATAATTAGATTTTGGGTGTCGATTTATGAAAATGATATTGATGTGTTTAATTGTAACATTTACAAGTTCATCAATCATCACGAGTCTAATTGACTTTTCGTGTAAAATTCATTAGTCTACTTGATCATTTTTCATATTTTATTTATGTTTTTCCATAGTTATATATAACTCTCTTTAATCTGTATTTCATATGAAAATAAATAAATAAAACTTGATTTTAATAGGTTCGCATATAGAAATTAATTGAACTATGTATCACAAATTCACAATTAAAGAGAAAACTTTCAGACATAATAGAATAATAATTTGTAAAGAAGAAAGATAATAAATTACTAAAATATATATGATTTTGTTGTTATATGGACTAAAATTACAAAAAAAAAAAAAAAAAAAATTTAAAAAATTACACAAGTCACCAAATATTCTACCACCCTCGACATTTAAGTTATATTTACTGTATGAACAGATATTACATTATACTCTGTAACATTGAGTGAATAGTACTCAAAAAAATGTATACCTAATATCTAAATTTAAATGGCATAAAAAATTAGACCAAGGTATATAAAAATCAAGAAGCCTCCTATTAAGCCCGCATGTGTAACTCAGTTGATTATAAAAATTTATTGAAGTTTAGAAAGAAAGATAAGTAATCAAATTACCAAAGACCTTGTGGTATAGTGGCACTCGATTTACACACCTAAATTCTTTATGTCAAATACTACATTATAAAAGAGTAAATAATAATTTAAAAAAAAAAAAAGAAAAAAAAAAAAGGGTTTCGAGCCCTAACAGCCACCCACAGCTAATGTGTCACCTTTTAGCACCTCCAAACACGCTTGGAGGGCATGCATGATAACAATCATTTAAATATTCTTTAGTCAACATCATTTCGTCATTATGAAACTCCATTCAAGCAATTATATATATACTCCTTATCTTATAGTGTATCCGGTGAGAACCCCAAGAACACCGTCATGGAAGATCAGTACTCCATCTTCTCAGTGCTTCTTTCATTTCTCTTCATTGTCGGAGCAATGGGGCTTTGGAAAAGATATTCGAGCAGTGGTCGGCGCGCGAAGCTCCCGCCGGGCCCGAGAAAGCTTCCTCTGATCGGAAATTTGCACCAATTATCCGGTTCCACGCCGCACCGTCGTCTGAGGCAGTTGGCCGAGAAGTACGGACCAATAATGCACGTCCAGCTCGGCGAGGTTCCGGCCGTCGTCATCTCGTCGCCGGAGGCGGCGAAAGCGGTTATGAAAACTCACGACCTGGTCTTCGCAACCCGGCCGGAGATCCTGATGTCGAAGATCGTCGGCTACGACAGCAGCCACATCGCCTTCTGTCCCTACGGCGATCTCTGGCGGCAGCTCCGGAGGATCTGCGTTTTGGAGCTCCTCAGCGCGCGGCGCGTGCAATCGTTCGAACCGATTCGCGCGGGAGAAGCCGACGCGCTCATCTCTCGCATCTCCTCCGCTTTTTCCGGGGGCAAAATAACGGCCGTGAATCTCAGCCAGATTATTTACTCGTTCACTAATAGCGTCACCGCTCTGGCCGCGTTCGGCGAGAAATCGAAGCATCAAGAGCGATTCATGGCCACGATGAAGAGAATAACGGAGCTGGCGGGAGGATTTGAGCTGCCGGACATATTTCCTTCGCTTACGTTACTGCACTCGTTGGGCGGTGCTAAGAAGGAAATGATAAAAATACACCGGGAAGTCGACGGGCTTCTTGACGCCATTATTGATGAGCATAGAGCTAGAAGAAGGAATGATGGAACGGGCGGTAGTAACGCCATTGAAGATCTTGTTGATGTGCTGCTTAGGGTTCAGCAGAGTGGTGACCTTGAAGTTCCCATCACATTGAACACCATCAAAGCTACCATTCTGGTATGTATCTTTTTGTATCTTACTAACTATTCCACTAAATCAAGAAAAACAACTTAGATAACCCAATCAAGTTAGTCAGAGTGATAGCTTCATAATTAAAAGGTTACAATTTCAACTCTAAACAGTAACCGTTTATGACTTTATTGATTTGAGCTGGTCGGCTATAGAGAACCTAGATTAATCTACCTCGGTTGGTTAGGGTTACAATTTACAATGTGAGATTTATTCCGTGCAAATCCTTGAATATAATAGTGACAAGTGTTGCAAGAATTCCACATATGTATCGATTAATGCGTGCCTAGGCGCTAGGTGTTGGCCGGCCGCCTAGCGTATCACCATAATCGATGATCTAGGCAGCTGGCTGACTAGGCCATCTAGGCACCAACTAGGTCAGCCTAGTCGACCAATTAGCTATTGTTCCCTTATTTTTTTAAATAGGTTATTTCACTCCAAATGACTTCATTTTAAGCGAGATAACCTTAAATTGTTCAAACGTTTTTATGTTAATATTTAATATTTTAGTATTAAATAATTTATAATTTTCCTTCTTAAAAATTTTTAAATAAAATTTAAAAAAAAATACCGGCGCCTATTAATCGCAACATAGGCGCCATAGATGCTAGGCGCTCCCCAAATGCCAGTGATTATGAGTTTTTTTTGTCATTCCGGACAAATAAAGTTAGATTAATTTACTCCAGCTAATTAAGCTGGTGGAGTTCTTAACTTTATAACCCGCCACAATCCACATACCACAATGTTCCAAAAGCATCCGCCGGGCAGGGCTTTTGGGTTTCCTTAGGAGATTACAAAATCTTTCAACTATTTTAATCAAGAATAATCTCATATAAAAAGTTGAACTATAAATTAAAATTTGAAAAATCTGATCAAACCGTCTTTATAAGGTTTCTGTATCTCCCATCTCAGAATCGGAACCGAATCATAATCATTACGTACGTGTCACTCAGTCGATGTCTTTATAATGTGTATTCATGAATATAAAACATAATGTGAGCATAATACACCAAACTGTACTGCCCACATGATCGTTGTCCTATTATTCAGGAAATGTTCACGGCAGGGACAGACACCTCATCAGGCGTCGTAGAATGGGCGATGTCGGAACTGATGAAGAATCCTCACGTGATGGAGAGGGCGCAAGCCGAGGTGAGGCAATCTCTCCTGGGAAAACCCGAAATCAAGGAATCAGATATTCAGCAACTCCATTACCTGAAACTCGTGATCAAAGAAACATTGAGACTCCACCCGCCGATCCCGCTGCTACTCCCCCGACAATCAAGGGAGGACTGCGAGATCAACGGCTACGATATCCCGGCCAAAACCAGAGTGATTGTGAACGCGTGGGCGATCGGCAGGGACTCGGAGCACTGGGAAAACGCGGAATCATTCCAACCGGAGAGATTCCTGCGGGATTCCTCGGCGGACTTCCGAGGAAAACACTTTGAGTTCATACCGTTCGGGGCGGGGCGGAGGATGTGCCCCGGGATGTTGTTCGGGCTCGTTAACGTTGAGGTTCCGCTCGCGAGACTGCTGTTCCACTTTGACTGGAAACTGCCCGACGGAATTGAAGCCGGAGAGCTTGACATGACGGAGGGGTTTGGGGTGACAATGAGGAGACTCAACAACTTGCATTTGATTGCAATACCCTGCACTTGACACTAGTTTTTAGTAAGAAAATGAGTTCAACTATAGTATTGTGAAATCAAATACTACTTCTGTCTCATTTTACCTGTCTTGTTTACTATTAATTGGTCAAATCAACTCTTTCTTCATTGCTTATTTTCTTTAGTAATTTTTAATTATTTTTAAATTTGATTTTTTGTGTTTAATAGTACTTTTAATGTAGTTTCTAAATATATAAATTTTATATACTAATACTAAATTTAATATTATGAAAAATTGAATTAAAAATAACTTCAGTCAAGCCTCGTTAACCGAATCAGACAAACAAAATGGGACGGAGGTAGTAATAAAGTAATCATGTAAGATTATTAGTATTGTGAAAATCAAATAATAAAATAATGGGAAAAGGGTCAAATAAGCCCTCCAACTTTACCTAAGGAGTCAATTAGGCCCCTGAACATTTTAAAGTAACAATTAAACCCATCAACATTATATTTTGATGCAAAAAAGTCCATAAGCCTATTAATGACCTGTGATCACAGGTCATTAAGATTCCGGTCAAATTTTCGGCACACTCAGGCTATATTTCGGCACAAAACCCAGTGGTTGCCTTCTCCAGTGAGTCACCGGCGACCGTCGAACGGTCGCCCTTGACTTTTGTGCCGGAATATGGGTGCTGAAAATTTGACCGGAATCCTAGTGACCTGTGATCACAGGTCATTAACAGGTTTATGGACTTTTTTGCATCAAAATACAATGTTGATAGGTTTAATTGCTACTTTAAAATGTTCAGGGACCTAATTGACTCTTTAGGTAAAGTTGGAAGGCTTATTTGACCCTTTTCCCTAAAATAATCATCTAAGAGTATTAGTATTGTGAAAATCAAATAATAAAGTAATCATTTTGATGTGGGCTTTTCAGGAACCTTAGCTTATGTCCATCCCTACAGGCTGAATCATTAACCTCAAGGGCCCCGAGCGCTCCAACCGACATAGTATGTGGATGATGACCACAAGGCCTTTGGCATTTTTAATAAGCTCATCAGACGCATTAAACTAAATTTTTTTTAAAGATTTGTTTTTTTTTTCTTTTTTCTTTTTTCTTTTTCCCCTTCCCTCCCGTATTATATTTCATAGTCACACCTATAAAAATTACAACTATTGAAGATGGTTGAGTATATTGGAGAATGTCATTGGTGAAAGTGACCTAAAATCGAGCTAATTTGACAAACTTGTTGATTATTAAGACACTTGAAAAAAAAAAAAAAAAAAAAGACACTTGAAAAGATTAAGAGAACTTTACACAATAATAAAATATCAAATAAACAAAATTTGAGATTTAGTTCAAAAGTCTTGGTCAAAGTTTGGCTAAAAACCAATCAATACTAAATGATTGGGGCAGTGTCACAATTAATAATGGACGAATTGGTGTTGTTGAAAACGTTACATTAACAAATCAAATTAGCCATTTTAACCATTTCCTATGCAACTTTGCTGGTTAATCAAATCATAATGGTATTTACATGAAATATTATTATATCAAGTAACTTGACATTTGGGGGGGGGGGGGGGGGGGGC